>NC_067488.1:66722650-66857650 GCF_947179515.1 Apodemus sylvaticus | reverse complement strand
TGCGGTCAAAGCTACAAGTGCAGACAACTGGCACCAAGACAAAAACATTCCAGAGGGGGGCAAAGCTGGTCACCCCCACAACCCAGCTGCCCACCAGTGCCAGCACGATCCCCTTGGCACTGAAAACCTGGGGAAAGAGCTTAGGGTGAGTAATGAGGAGGTAGCGTCCTAGAGCAATGAGACAGAGGGTGAGAATGGAGACGGAATTGGAAGTAAAGAGGAGGAGTCCGAATATTCTACAGAAGATGGCACCAGTGCGCCAATGGAGGTGGAGGTATGTGTCCACGGAGAAAGGCTGCAGGAGCATGCAGTAGAGTAGACCAGCCAGGGTGAGGTTGGCAATGAGCAGGTTGAAACGGGTTCGGAGCTTGGGACGGATGGCCAAGGCCAGCAGGGTGAGCACATTACCCACGGTGCCTGTCACAGTCACTACCACACCCCAGACAACTGCAAAGTATCGATAGCCCAACACAGACTCGTGGTAGCAGGAGAAGTTGGCATCTGAGCTGTTCCACATGATGGAGACTGAAGGGAGAGGAGGAAGAGAGGGAGACGGTGTGAGAACCTGCTTCTCGGGGTTGCTTCCTTTGAACAGCTGTCCCCGGCTGCTCTAAAGCTTTAATTCCTGTCTGGAAAGCTACTATCACAGCACTTCATCTCAAGGTTCGCTGTTATCTCTGTATGTTCTCTCTGCACTTTCCCTTCACATTCTCAGACTTCTTTTCTAAATTCTTATCAATTGTCTCTTCTGGAAATGTGTTAATTTTGTTTCTCCAAACCTCAGGCCTCTTCAATGTGCATGGGACGCTTGCTCCTCATGAACCTGGCAGGTTCCATCCTAATTCCCAGTTCCTGAAGACCAGCCAGGAGTCCTCTCTTCTCTCTCTCTCTCTTTCTCTCTCTCTCTCTCTCTCTCTCTCTCTCTCTCTCTCTCTCTCCCCCCTCTCCTTTCTTTCCCCCCTCCCTCTCTTCCTCCCTCTCCCCACTCTCTTCCTCTCTCCTTTCTCCTCTCTCTCCCTCTCTCACACACAACCTTCTGTAATGGGATCCAATGCCCTCTTTTGGTGTGTCTGAAGACAGCAACAGTGTATTCACATATATAAAATAAATAAATCTTTAAAAAAATAAATTGAGGCAGGGTCTTATTATAGACTTGGCTGACCTGGATGGAGCTCACTATAAAGACCAGACTGGCCTCAAACTCACTGAGATGTAGCTCAGGCTGGCCTTAACTCACAAAAATTCTCAGGCCTGATACTTATACCACTATTCTCCTGACCTCAAATTTTCTCAAATAACTACCTGAGAAATGAGACGACCATGAGAATGAGAAAGTAAGACCATGCCATGCACAACACACACACACAAACACGCACGCACGCACACACGCACACGCGCGCACGATGTACCCGAGGTTCCCAGTTTTCACACTTGTCTTCAGTAAACAATATCTATCTCACCTAAAGAGCAGGTCTTTTAAGGGGCAGCAGCCAGGCTTCCAGCTTTTCTGGGGACATCCAGACTTTTAGCTGGACATATAATGCCTCCTACCATGCTAGACAGAAATAAGAAACTCCCTAGTTACCCAACCTTAGCCACTTCCTTCCCCACCTCCTGCTACTCCTACTAATTTTACCGTGGCTACTAAAGCCAGAGCTTCTCTGTTGAAATTCCCCTGCAACTTACTCCAGAGTTGTCTCACTCTTTCTTCTCTCCTTCCTGAAACCCAAGTGTTATTTCCTTCCTTTCTCTGAGGCAGAACCTCTCTAAGGTCATTGCTGAGAACTTGAACAGCAAGACAGTGTCAGATCCTCTGGACTACTTCTGTTTTTTTTTTTTTTTTTCCTCTTAAGATAGGGTTTGATTTATTATCCTAATCTGCCATGGAACTCACAGAAATTCCCCTGCATCATCCACTTGAGCACTGTGAGTATAAGCAATTTGACTGGGACACTTCTCAAGAGGTCAAAATCCAAGACCAGGTGCTAAAAGTAATGCTAAGCACCTCCAGAGATCTTAGGCTTGTTTTGCAATAGCACTTCCTTTTTTCTCTTCAGAGACTGGAGATGGTTTACATCAGAGGGCTCCAAATGACACTTCAGCACATCTGAGAAGCACATTTTTTATCAGCAAGTCTGATAAAAAGGGACTGGCAAGATGGCTCAGATTGAGTTGTATTCCAGGACTTATATTATAGAAACAAGAATCAATTCCTGCAAACTGTTCTCTGAGTTTCATACAAGTTCTGTGGGACATGTATACCTACAAACACCACTTAAATAAGTGCAATTTTTTTTAAAAAAGATTGAGGGGCTAGAGATATGACTCAGCTTTTAAGAACACTGGCTGCGCCGGACAGTGGTGGCGCACGCCTGTAATCCCAGCACTTGGGAGGCAGAGGCAGGCGGATTTCTGAGTTTGAGGCCAGCCTGGTCTACAGAGTGAGTTCCAGGACAGCCAGGGATATACAGAGAAACCCTGTCTCGAAAAAACAAAAACAAACAAACACAAAAGAACACTGGCTGCTTCTTCAGAGGTACTGAGTCCAATTTCCAGCAACCAAGTGGCTCACAACCTTCTGTAATGGGATCAGATGCCCTCTTTTGGTATGTCTGAAGACAGTAATGGTATATTTACATGTATAAAATAAATAAATCTGCTGGACAGTGGTGGCACACGCCTGTAATCCCAGTACTTGGGAGGCAGAGGCAGGTGGATTTCTGAGTTTGAGGCCAGCCTGGTCTACAGAGTGAGTTCCAGGACAGCCAGGGCTATACAGAGAAAACCTGTCTAGAAAATAAATAAATAAATAAATAAATAAATAAATAAATAAACAAACCATTTTTAAAAGATTTATTTATTTATTTATTTATTTATTTATTATATGTAAGTTCACTATAGCTGTCTTCAGATACTCCATAAGAGAGTCAGATCTCATTACAGATAATTGTGAGCCATCTATGTGGTTGCTGGGATTTGAACTCAGGACCGTTGGAAGAGCAGTCAGCAGCTTTTAACTACTGAGCCATCTTTCCAGCCCAATAAATCCTTAGGCAGATGCAGGCGGATTTCTGAGTTTGAGGCCAGCCTGGTCTACAGAATGAGTTCCTGTCTCAAAAAAACCAAATCCAAAATACAAAACAAACAAACAAACAAAAAGCCAAAAAAATCCTTAAAAAATAAGTTGATGCAGGGTCTTATTATGGACTTACTGACCTGGAGCTCACTATAAAGACCAGGCTGCTCCCAGACTCACTGAGATCCACTTGCCTGTGCCTCCTCAGAGCTAGAATGGAAGGTAGGAACAGGGTCTGATAGTACAGGTTGAATATCACAGTTCTTTAGACTTGTCAGAGCCATATAGTAAGTTCTAGGCCAGTCTTGGTAATTTTGGTGAGTGAGAATTTATCTCCAAATAAAAAGTAAATTTGGCTGAGGATGCAAGTCAGTGGTAAGGGTGCTTGCTCAGCATGCTCAAGGTCCTGGGTTCAAGTCCCAGAACTAACTTCTCAGATTCCACTTCTTAGATATGTAAACCAAGTATGCTGGTACACACCTGTAATCCCAGCACTCAGAAGATGAAAAGATCAGAAGTTCAAGGTCATCCTCAGATATGAAGTAATTTTGAGGCAAGCCTAGGCCATAGAAAACTCTGTCTTTAAATAAATAATCCCGACAGAGTAGTCCATGCCTTTAACCCCAGCACTTAAGAGCCAGAAGCAAGTGGATCTCTGAGTTCAAGGATAGCCTGCTCTAGGTAGTGAGTTCCAGGACAGCCAAGGTTAAGTAGAGAAACGCTGTCTCACAAAGGCAAACCAAAACAATATCACAGATGCTAAATTGGTAGCCAGACTATTGACTCCTGCTTACAACCCCAGCTCTTAGGAGTCAGAAGCATTTTGAGGCCAGGCTGGGCACAAAGTGAGACTTTGTTTCAAATACAAACAAACAAATAGATGACCCCTTGTTTTGTGGTTGGTTGGTGGGGCTGTTAAACAAGAGACTGAAGGACTATGATGTAACCAGAGTTCATTCCCCTGCACCAAAAAGAAAGATAAGAAACATGGGAGGAAGAACAAATTTAGGGAGAGGAGGGAATGATATATTCCATTTTGAAACATCAAGTTTGGGGCATATCAATTTCCCAGGCTCTCCAACTCATTTCTTCTAGTCCCTCTGTGCCATCCTCCCCACGCTGGGCCAGCCATTGTTATCCACCTATTCAATTGTTATGTTTATTTATTTTGTAGGTCAGGGGAGTGGAGGATGTACATGCCACAATGCAGATGGATAACTTGAGGGAGCTGGGTTCTAAGGCTCAAGGACTAAGGTAATTCCAGCACTCAAGAGTATAGGTGTTTTGTTTGCATATATGTCTCTGCATCATGTGCATGCCTGGTGTCAAGGGACACCAGAAGAGGTATCATGGGACTAGAATTACTTAATCACTCATTGGATGCTGGGAATTGATTCTGGATCCTCTGAAAGAGTAGCCAGTGCTTTTTAACCATTTAGCTATCCCTCTAGCACTACCCCCCCCCCCCTTTGAGCTGCAAACTAAAAACCCCACTTGCTGGGGCCCCACTTCAGTTGATAAACCTAGGGGCCCTATTTCTCTCTCCTTCCTCTTTCAATCAACACCCTACCCTCCCTGCTTCTGTCTTCCGAAAGACTGGGAAGTGAGGAGAGATGTGAGAAAGATGATTAATCATGGGAGCAGCGAAGACTGGTTTGAGTCTGAAGTTTTATTTTATTTATTTATTTTATTAATTTATTGCCTATTGCCCAGTAGAGCTAGATGACATGAGGGAATGGGGTGAAGGGCTGGTCACTCACAGTTCTTGAGACTACGTAGTTAGGCTGGATTCTGGGGTTGTGGGGGCACCCTCCAGGGTACCAAGTGCCTCAAGTCACAGGCCATCTGAGGCCTGATGAGAGAGTATTGTAGCAGATCTGCAGATGACACAGCCTTGGTGGTCTTGGATATAGGAGGTCTCAAAGGATCCTTAAAAAGACTCAAGACAGCCGGGTAGCCCACGCCTGTAATCCCAGCACTCTGGGAGGCAGAGGCAGGTGGATTTCTGAGTTCAAGGCCAGCCTGGTCTACAGAGTGAGCTCCAGTACAGCCAGGGCTACACAGAGAAACCCTGTCTCGAAAAAACCAAATCCAAAAAAAGTAAAAAAAAAAAAAAAAAAAAAGACTTAAGCCTGCTTGTTGGATTGGTGGATTAGGAAACTGAGGTTCAGACAGGACAATTATTGATCAAGAATCAGTATATGAAACCCATCCCTCCTTCCTCTGCCTGTCTTGTTGGCCAGAAGTCTGGGTTCCTTCCTTCGTCTGGGTTTAGGCCCCCCTCACTAGAACTGAAACACAGTAAAGAACGGGAGACTCCTTTTATGCGTCCTTAGCGCCGCCTAGTGGAGTTTTAGCGAATTCTCAACAGCTTCGGCTGTAGTCTCTGATAAGAACTCGAAATGATTTCCTTCTGGTCAAGTTTACATGAGCTAGACACAGGGCCCAGGCGTTTCTCCTGGCTTTACACAGCCTCTTCCCAGTCTCATTTCCAGATCTCCCTCCTTAGGTGTTGGACTTCCTCACAAGACACATCTTCCGAGCAAATCGCTACCCAAACAGCAAGCAAAAGACAGTCTGAGTCCTGGGCAGGAGGGCAGAACAAATCCAGACTTTATTGTCAAGGAGAGAGAAAGAGGGAGGAGGTTTGCTACATTGTCAAGCAGAAAGTCCATGGGGAGGGGAGGGCCAGTGGGGGCCGGTCCCCATCCCGGGTCACCGGCTGGAAGGGCTGACAACACAGAAACCACAGAAGGAACGGGTTGGGGGTCACGCCCCCGCCCGAGTTGTGCAGAGGAGGTGTCAAGGGAGGGGGCAGCCATGAGGTCTAGGAACTGGAATGGGGAGGCTACAGACGGCAAATCCTGCGGAAAGGGCCGGGCCGGGGCGGGGGCGAGGCTTCTATTGCTTTTTGCTCACAGTTTTGCGGAAGGCGAGGCGGGGGTGGGCTTGGACTGGACACCCCTTGCCCCCCTTGGTACCCCTTGGGCGATGGGTGCTGGTGAAAAGAATGGAACCCGGACCGGGGAGGAAGAAGGCGAGGGAAGGGTCTATGAGGGCATCTCCTTGGTCCCACCCAAGTGCCTGAGATGCCCCCAAGTGCTGCCCCCTGCGATGGGCCCGACTGGACCTGGGGCTGGGGCATGGTGCGGGGCGGGCACAGTGAGGTTGCAGGCGGTAAAACCAAAGTGCTTACGAGGGACCCAGGATCCCGCCTGTTCCCCTCCCCCTGCGGAGGACGGGGTTGTTCACGGAAGCGCTTTAGTTTGGGGTAGGGGAGCCGGAGTCCCAGAGTCCGCTTATTGCCAAGAAAATCCATGTTCTCCCCCCGGGCCCCGACCATGGCTTGTGAACCCCGTTTTGTGCTAGGTTTGGAAGGGAAGGGTTGGATGGACATGGCTTTTGGGAGGGGGTGTCTCTGAGGGGGCTCAGGGGTGAGACGGCCCCCCTCTTTTTCTAGGGGAGAAGGAAGGGCAGGGGGCGGGGTTCCCTGAGATCTGGGGTGTTCCCCCCCTTCTGAAGCCCCCCTCCCCCACTACCCCTCCCCTTTCCTGGAACCCCGTACCTCGGGGTGGGGGGGAAGGAGAGACCATTCAGGGAGTTCCGGGAAGAGGGGCGGGCTGGGAGCCCGGAGACCTGGGTCCCGGCTGGAGGTGGGGGATTCAATGGGAGGGGTTCAGGGTTGAGGTCAGTAGGGGGAGAAGAGGATGGGTCCGTGCGCGGTTCGGATAGGTCCTGGGGCAGGGTGAAGTAGAGGGTGTGTGATCGGTGGTCCCTGCAGAAGAGGTGCAGCTGGAGCTGGGCGCAGGGACAGCGGAGAGCCTGCTGCAGCGGCCATCACCGCAGCCACCGCTAGGGGGCTGGGGAGCAGGCCACTGGCCAGGGACTTGGGCAGCTCCTTCGAGAAAGTCAGCGTGCCCTGCAGCAGGCAGAAAGATGGGGACAGAGGTCGGGCCAGTAGTCCAGCAAGCCCAACCTCTGCCGGCTTGCCCAGATCCCTTTCAAGCTTTCCTGTGTCCTCCCATAGCCCATTTCCCCAGCATCCAGGCCTCACCGCCAGCTCTGCAGCGCCCCTAGGCTTCTTGTGCCGGCTCAGTAGAGGGTTGGGCTTCCCAGCCACGCCATCTCGGTGCCTCCTGCTGGAGATGTGCTGTGGTGCAGTGGGTAGTGGGCTGTGAGCTTTCAGCAAAGAGTAATCCCCAGAGGCAGGGCCATTGCTAAGCACTGGGTCATACTTCCTTCTGAGTGGTCCTTACCCAAGTTCCCTTCCTTTCAGTGGGTCAAACTATTGAGTAGGATGGATGTAGAACATACCTGTTTCAGCTGGACCTCCGAATTGACCTTGACATTGCAGATCTCACAGTGGAAGGTTCGGTCCTGGGCAGGAGCCTCTGGTTCCCCAGGAGTGGGAGGCCCCAACCGAGGGTAAGCTTTGATGGGTCCCAGCCCACTTCGGGCCTCCAAAATTGTCTTGTGCTTAGTACCTGGCCCACAGAGATAGGAGGTGAGGGCGGTGGGGGGGGGTGTGTGAAAATGAGCTGAGGACAGGAGACTGCTGGGGAGTAGAGGACCTGTACCTTTGTTATGTGCCTCAAGCTGGGACAGGGAGTTCACAGCCACCTTGCACAGTGCACAGTAGAGTAGACGCTTAGCCTTCTCTTCCTCTTCCTTGCTACCCCCAGGCAGGGAAGCTGGGACTGAAGTTCCCCCTTCTCCCTTGGTTACACCCTGTCCAGACTCTGGAACACTGGGAGGGGATGGGGAGCCAGGCTGTTTCTCTGGGGATCCTGGGGTTGGACCCAGGCCATTCTCCATGGAAACTGTTGTGGAAGAAACACAGGGTCATCCCAAATGGCTCTTCATGTGGAGGCCCACCCCCATTTCCTTGAGGGTAAGGGCCCAGGAGTCAGTCCCCACCCTGTTACAACATGCATGTTCTCATGTCCTGGGCCACAGCCAAATTCTTTGCAGCTGCCACTGGCTGGGTGTGCGATTGCAATGCCTGGCTCACTCCCTCAAAGCTGAGGATAGCCAAGGGAGGCTCTCTCTACCAGGTTACCTTTAGGGTAAAGCGGGTGGAGTAAAGGCAGACACCAAGGGTTCATCCCATCACAACCTGGGGGGGCCAGCCTGGGCTTCCTGACAGGACCACCCCTTTCCAAAGTCTTGTCTGACCCTCAAGGAAGTATGCTAATGGGGCAAACTGAAGGTGCAGAATGAGGAGGAGGGAAAGTCGGGAGAGGTAGATGTAAGCATAGCAGAGGGAAACAGAAACAAGAGCCAAAGAGGGAAGAAGCAGGGATCCAGGCTGCTCTATAATTCATGGTTCCATTAAAGATGCACAGGCCCCAGGCCTCTGCACCGGGCTCTTGCTTCTGCAGGGGAAACTCTAGCACTCCCACTCTAGCTCCAACAGATGATCCAGTTTCCGGGTCACAGGGAGGGTTATGGTGGGAGCAGGAGAAGGTGGAAGAATTCTTAACCCCTGTGGGTATATGCATGTCTGTCCTATGATCCCCCTTTGTGTCTCCTACTCATTCAATGACATCTTCCATCTTCATCTCAAACCACACAGTACATCCTCATCAAACTGGACAGGATGTCGTTCGTAGCTTATGAAAGCAGTGTGGGTACACTATCTACCCCATGTCCTCAGAAAGAGTGCAGGGACCACATGATGTGTGTAAAGCATCTATAACAACAGTAATTAGGGAATGTTAACTGTCACCAACTCTTCCTGTCCTTATTTTATACAAGTGCTAATAAACTGAACCAAGATAACAGACTGAGAATCAGCCAGAGTACAATTAGAACTCAGGCCTGGCCCCCTGATCTTGGAATGTCAGAAGGTGATTCTGTGCATCTGCTTGCCTGTGTGTGTGTGTGTGTGTGTGTGTGTGTGTGTGTGTGTGTGTGTATAGTCACAGTTGAGGTCTGGATCCCAAGCTAGTGATATAGAGACTTGCTTCTTATTATTTTTAGGGTGGGGCAAAAGAGACAAGCCAGACTGAGGAAATGACCAGGGGAATGTTAGGTCTCTCTGGAGTTGGCCATGATTGATACCCGATGTGGTAATCCCAGGGTGGGGGTGGCTGATATCCTTCTGTCCCCATATCCTCTCTGTCCCAGTTCCTTGGAACTAGGGTTGAGGACTGCCACTAGCCCTGAGGGGAGGAGGAATTGCAGAATTGCTTTCTGTAAAGCAGAAAAAGAACTTAAAGATTTTTCTTTGAAGAAGTTTCTCTTTCTCAGCTTAGCTCTAAGAAGTCTACAGGTCCACTCAATATCATTTAGGGAAACTCCTGGGCACATGGTCCTCTGTCTCCAGGGAAGCCAGGCTAGCACAGAGGGGCTTCAGCTGGATCAAATGGATGTCTCCCTGCTCCTGGGGACGCTTGCCAGGTGGCCTCACCCTGGCCCCTTGCTGAGTCACTGGGCAGTGAAGAGGACAGACAGTAGGGACTCTGTTGAGAAGAGCTGAGGCAGGGGTGGGTGGGGTGACAGGATGGAATTTTGACATCACTGTGCCTGGCTCCAGAACTCACCTTGGGTGTTAGTGGGAATGGGGACTAAGGGAGGGGGAGTTCTGGGAATTGAGAAAGAAAGACAGAGATCCACTGAGAAGTGTGAGGGGGATTCAGACACACCTGGACGAGGGGCTGCACCATCCCCACTTGGAGGGGTGCTGCCTGCTGGAGCTGGATCTCCTGATTCCCGGACACTAGGCTCCCTGCCTCGGGTTTTGGCAGCTTCGATGCCTTTGACTCTTCGGGCATGGCGATTACCCTTGTAGTGCGCCTCAGCCTGGCTCTTCAAGGATGGAGGAAGAACAGAGTCTGAGATCACCTTTCATCTACTACACCCCACAGAGCTCCTTCGGATCTCAGGGTGGCCTCAGCAGGCTGCAGTGTGCTCAGCCTTTACCTCTGCTGTGTAGAGCCCATGCTGAGATGCCTGGTCATTGCTGTGGCTCAGATGTGGCTCAAGCTTTAGTCCCTGGGAATCTGGACCCTGGCCTAGTCCAGTCTGTACTCCACCACCACACCCAGGACCTGGCTGATGATTCAGGCCCCCCCACCTAGTCCTGAGCAGAGGGAGGGGACCTTCAAGCCAGCAAGAGAATGCTGAGCTGGGGGAGGCAGAACACAAAACTAGTTGGCATCTCAGATCCCAGGTGCCTGAGTTCTTCTTCTGCCTAGGATCCTGCTCTGCTGTTTCACCAGCTCTGTCCTGATACTTCCTTCTAGGCCTCATTTCCCTGGAGCCTCTGTCTGTGGCGGCCTCCATAACCCTGGAGGCCTGGACTCAAGCCAGCTCTGGAGACAGGAGAGACAGCAGAGACAGCTGTCAAAACAGAGAAACTTTATGGGGGAGGGAAAGGGAGGGCAAAACAGGGGATAACTGTCTGTTATTAGCTTTCTATCCTTACAATCTTGTTCCCTCCACCAGCAACTGGAGTCAGGGTTGGAAGAGAGGATGCCTGGAGTCTAAGCAATGAGGCCTGATGCTAGTTTGGTTCTGATTCCACCCACCTACTGCCTTCCCATACCCTCCTCTTCCATTTTTGCCACCACTAAGAATGTATAATATTAGGAGGGAGATTAGAAAGGGATAGGGAGAAGAGGAATGTGGGAGGTTGGGGTAAAGTGGGAAGGGCAGTTCCACAGATGCCAAAGGAGAATTAGGTTCTGTAGAGAGCCAGTGAGATCGAACTCAGTACCTACAGATGGAAGGTCAGAAGCCACACACCTTCCCTGAAGCCTGTGTTTCCAGGTACTCTGAGCAGGGACTGCTCCAACCCCAAGGGAGAGAAGGGCCAGCCTTAGAGGATCTGTCTACTTCCTGCCAGAACACACGGCAATATCCAAGCCTGGTGTCACAGGCTTGTAATAGCTACTTATAAGGCTGAGATAGGAAGATTGGAAGTTCAAGTCCCATCCAGGTTACAGTAAGGGAGAGGCCAGCTTGGGGGAATTTCTGAAGCCATGACTCAAAATTAAAAATAGAAAAAGGAGCTGGAAGCTGGGCTGGGTGTGGTAGTGCACATAAGTGAGTTCCTGGATAGCCAGGGTTATGTAGGGAGACCCTGTCTAAAAAAATGGGCAAAAGAAAGAAAAAGTCATGGTGGCACATGCCTTTAATCCCAGCACTCAGGAGGCAGAGGCAGGCAGATTCCCTCAGTGTGAGGCCAGCTTGGTCTACAGAGGGAGTTCCAAGACAGCCAGGACTGTAATAAAGGAACCTTGCATCAAACACAAACAGCATACACTAGTCTCTGTCACCAGCTTTCCACCCTCCTCCCAGGGTTCCCTCAGTATGCCCTTGAGTACTTCCCCTCACTCAAAGCTACCAGCACTTGCACTCCCTCAAGGTCCCATGGCTTCTCCTTCTTACCTGAGAATTGAATCGGATTTGACAGACATTACAGGAAATGACTGGCCGCTTGGTCTTGAGCAAGGGTCCTCCAAATGTGTGGGAAAGCACAGCTTTCTGAACAGGGTCCATCTGTGGATGTAGGGTAGAGTGAGGTAGGAACCCCTGTACAAGCCTATCTATCACCCCCATTTCCCTCTACCAGCCTCAAGGTGCCTAAGGCCTCTGAGCCTGTTTTCTGCTTCTCTCCAGCCCAATGTTCACAGCCCTGGAAGGACCTGATAGACATATTGGCCCCAGTGCTCCTGTTTCATAGGAAAGTAGAAGTGGTAGTAGTGTGTCCAAGGCCACATCATGAATTAATGCAGAGCTGTAAGTTGGAACTGGACTCTTCTGACTTACCATACACCGTAATGGTTCAACTTTGTTTGTTTCCTTGGCCTATTTTTTGCAGTGAGGCCAACCTGTCAAAAGGAACTGACAACAACAACCTGTCCCAAAGCATCAGAGAGAGATTCTAGGGCTTCTGAATCCTTCTGGCCCTACTCTGGGTACAACTGTCTGCCAAGTGCAGCTTTTGGTTCCAGGAGACAGATTTCCCCTGTTTCTCATCTCTGGGACCCACCTCATCCTAACATATTTCGGTTCTGGATCGCTGTAAGTCAGTAGCTTCTAACAGGAAACAAGAACTTGGGAGAGAATTGGTGATTCTATTGAAGAATGGGGAAGAGGAGAATGAGAATAACTGATACGGTTTGAGGAAGCCCAGGACCTTCTGAACCTTCTCTCCACTATCAGCATCAGCAGGGCTTCAGGGCAGAACTCTTGGGCTTGGAGGGATTGGGAACCTTCTCTGCTCCACCCTGGATCAGATGTCTTTGCAGTCTCCTGCCAAAAGTTCACATGAGTGGGGAAAAGGACAGGATAGTCTCTGAGGCCTTCTGATATCAAGGGATACAGCTAAAGGGCCAAAGGCACAGAAACAGCTACTCTGAGCAGTTCTGCCCTTCTCCCCCTGGTGGCTAGGGAGGGGGAGAGCCTGGAATGCAGCCAGAGTTACACAGACTAGGTATAGCTGGGATGTCTTAGAACAACTCAGGACTGAAACCTTATCTTCCAAGGGGAGATGGTTAAGACATGTTTGCTGGTGACTCAGGGGCCCCTAGCAACTCACTTGAACCTCTCTCTGTGCTCAGGTTTTAGGGTTTCCCATGAGGCAATTTGAGGGATTGAACATGAATCTTTCCCTTGCCTCCCCCCAGGAGTCTCTCCAGCTGGTTGAAGTTACTATCAGGAATGGAGTTTCAGGGTCCCAGTAAACTGAGTGTTGACCTACATCTGTCCCATTTTGGTAGTAGTGGATGTTGGAGCCATGACTGAGTTATGATAACCCTGTGTGACAAGTGTCAGTCTCCTAGCCTGCCCTTGGCCAGAAGCAGCCCCTCTTAGTGGTTGCCTTCATCCCTCACAAACTTCTTGAAAGCCCCAATCACATACAGGGAAAAGTCAGAGGGGTTAGGGGAGAGAAAGAGGAAGGAATGTGTGTGCATGTGTGTGTACCCATGAGCCTTCCATCAGTGCGTGAATGGGTGAAGGGAGAATGAGTGCCACATACTGTGTGTATCGTTTGAAGATCAACATTTCTTCACTGGGGGCTTTGCTGACACTGCGGATGGTCAGGTTGTGTAATCTTCAGCTGTGTGTTTATCTGTACAAATGTATGATATGTTTGGCAGAAAGAAAGTTGGAGACAGGCTTTAATCAGAGAGGGGAGACAGATTGCTGCTCTCAGCTTCTAGTCTCCAGGCCTCAGTCCTTCTGTTTTCAGAGACATCCCCCACCTAATTCTGACCCAGAGTTCTCTTGAGCCCTGGGCTTCCTCATATACTGGGTGGGGAATGGGAATTCCGCCCAAACAGAAACCTAATCTGGGCCAGGAAACCTAAGTCGTATAAAAACAGTAGAGAGAGAATAGGATGGAGAGGAGAAAGCAGCCTTCTGGCTCTGTCTGTACTGTCACTCTAGCCAGGTTCCAGGACATCCCAAGGATGAGTTGAGGACTGATTATCCCAGTCTCCATCCCCTAAAAGTCTAGGTTCCACCCAGATCCCTCCTCAGGAGTGAGTAGTTTGGGGAGTGGAACAAGCCAGCTTGCCCCACTCTTTCTTTCAGGGACTGAGAAGACAGCTGGTTGAAGGTGAGGGCTCAGGGCCCCAATCCCCAAGCTGGTAGAATGGGAGCCACTGAGGTGCTCCTCTAAACCAAGGTCAGGAGGCCCTGGTGACCTAGATGAAGGCTCCCTAGGGAAGGGTGGAGGCTGGCATCTCTGAAACCCATTTCATTCTAGAGACCCTTCTCTTGGCTATTGGCCTAGACACACCCTGGCAAACTCTCCAAAGCAGTCCCCTCCCACCTGCCCTCCAACAGTGGTGAAGGGGAAAGGCTCCCAGAAGCTGGGTGAAATGAATCAGGCAAGGAGGGAAGGGCAAGGAGGAGGGAAACCAGCTTAGGAGCAGGAGCAGGAGGGGGCCTGCTATGATTGGGTTTCCTCTCACTGCCCTTCATCGGATGGAATCCACTGCCCCTTGTTCAACCATCCACTTCCTTACCCCACCCACCCCTCAACAGAAGGCAACAAGAGAAAGGAGTGGAATGGCAGGGATGGAAAGACCTGAGGAACAGACAGGACTGACTGACAAGGGGAAGAAGGAGCTAAGGGTGTCCCTAGAGCAGGTGGGAGTTGGTGGGGAAGGGGTGCTGGAAAGAGGGCAAGGCAGAAGAGAGGTCTGGGCAGCATGCTGATATGAGGGTAGGTGTAGGACCGATGGCAAGTCTGAGATTTGGGGGATTCCAAGGACCTGGGAAGCAGAGGCTAGCGTATCCAACAAGGTAGCAGTAGTCAGGGGCGCCAGTTGGGCTCCAGAGATCGGTGAGGGCCGCGCCGCGTGGGGGATGGGCGACAGCCGAGGACTGGGCGAGAGGAGAGGTGGCTGGCCCCGCAGGGCGGGCGGGGATGGGATGGGGGGGCGCTGCGGCAGCCGCGGAGGCGGGGAGGGAGGGGCTGGGTGGCTTACCCTGCGGGGCCCTGGTGGCCGAGGCTCCATGGCCCGGGGCAGGAGACCCAGGCGTGGGGGCCGAGCCTGGCCGGCCGGGCGGGCCGGAGACGCGGCGCTCGTTGCCCGGGCGGCTCGGGCGGCTCGGGGCTGTGAGGCCCGGCTGGTTGGGAGGAGGGGAGGCGGCGCCGGTCCGTCCGGAGCCCGCCCTGGAGGCGGGGCCGAGGGCGGTCCGGGAACGGGGGCGGGGACAGGGCACAGGAGGGAGGCTAGGGGGCTCCGGCTCCGCAACCAGCCACTGCTTCCAGGAAAGGCCTTGTTCTGGCCTGGGGCCTCTCGGCCAAGCGGCAGGGGCATTGACCTGATGACCTCGGCTACCAGCACTTGGGTTCCTTCCTGGGTCCTTCCAGTGACCGCACCAGTCCTATGCATGACCGTGTTTGTCTAGCTCAGACATTGTCCTTTCTTTCACTCCTTCCGCCCTGCTCCTTGCCTTTCTGCTGACAGCTTTTTCTGTACAACACTTCCCCAGCTTTCTCTGTACACGACCTCTGTGCCCCTGCTTTTAACAAGTCACTTTGCTCACGTGGGTGTAAAACCAAGCCCGGGTGCCGAAGATTCTGGGCGACTTCTCTGGTCAGTGGAGCCGAGGGCCGCCTGAGCAGAAGTGACCTCAGAGTGGTAGATGTTGCCACTTAACCTCTTTTTACCTCCTCTTCTGGGTTCTCCACCTGCCCCAGAACCAGGTCCCCAGAGCTACACTTCGTGCACTTACTGCCCTCTGGTGGTCAAGCAGGGCAATACCGAGAAAGCCAAAGATTTCCCCATGGCTAGGACACTTTATTTTCCTTGAGCAAGGCCTTCACCTCTGGGTCTCATAGCGCCCATCCTAACCAGGGCAGTGACCAGAGAGATAAGTGAAGCTGGATACTGGTTTGAGAAAAGCCGACTTTGGGAGACATTAATGGATGTCCAAGGGTAAAGGCAAACAGTGGATTGAGCGTGGAAAGAATGAGGAAAGATAATAATGCAAATGTCTGAGGGTTAGCAACTGTTCATGTAGGAGAGAAGAAGAGAGATACTAATCCACAGGGAGCGACTGCTGTAATTCCACCACCACCATTTACTGTTGACTGAGCCCTTGGAATGTGCCAGCTCTGCACTGGGCACTTTGCTTGGATTATCTAATTTAATCATCACAACTGCGATTTGAAGTAAGTACTATTATTATCTTTACTTTATAGATGAAGGAACTGGGGTTTAGAGAGGTTAGATGATTTGCTCAAGGTCATAAGCTAGTAAGTTGCTGGACTGGGATTTGAATTTAAACCTGAGCAGCCTGACTGCAAAGCCATGGACTTAGCAGCTGCACAGGCTGCTAAGGTGGGTGCTGCGCTTCTGCAGTCCTCACTGCTCTGCAGAATCTGAACTGTCATGCAACCAGATACTCTCTCTTGTCCTTTCCACCTCTACAGAGCAGACTTACCTCCCTAACCCCTCTGGCTACTGGCGCTGTTTCTTTGGCCAGAGCCTCTCCCTGTTCCCACTACCCAATTCAGCTTATTTTCCAAGGCCACAGCCTTGGTCATCCAACCTTCCTTTTCCTCCTTTCCCTTAAATAACAGGGATCAGGCGGCAAAACTCTGATTGAACACTTTGTGCTGGGCATTATGATTTTCACACGGCCTTGTAAATTTGCGCTATTACTACCTTCTCCTCCATGTTTGTTTGTTGGACAGTCTTACTATGTAGCCCAGTATGTTCTTGAACTTATGATCTTCCTGCCTCAGCCGTTTAGGTGCTGGGATTGCAGGCATGTGCTGCCAGGTCTGACCAATATTTATTTTACAGTTGGTAAATTTAAGATTTGGGATGTGTAAATGATTTGCCTATGTTTATAAAGCAAGGAGTTTGCAGTATCAGTTGATATCCTAGAAATCAGATGCTAACAGTGATGCTGTTTGCCACCATGCTGCACTCCCAGGTCTATTTACACTCATGACTTATTGCTATAATTTATTTACTCACTCCTTCTGAGGTATTGGAGCTTGAACCCATGGTCTCACACATATCAGTACTCTGCCACCACTGAGCCATGTACCCAGGCTTTGCTCTTTGTCAATGGCAAAGTTTTACTTTAGTTCAGGCTGGCCCGGAACTCACCATGTAGTCCAGGCTGGCTAGAAATTCGTGGTTATCCTCTTACTTCAGCATCCTGAATGCTGAACTACCACACCTGGCTCCAAACATATTTTGAGGCACTCTCTATTTTACATTTAAAAAGGGTGTGGTCGGCAGTGGTAGTGCACGCCTTTAATCCCAGCACTTGGGAGGCAGAGGCAGGAGGATTTCTGAGTTTGAGGCCAGCCTGGTCTACAGAGTAAGTTCCAGGACAGTCAGGGAAAACAAAACAAAACAAAACAAAACAGTGTGTGTGTGTGTGTGTGTGTGTGTGTGTGTATGTGTAGATGGCTCACTGAGTAAATACCTGCTGCTAAGTTTGATGTCCTAAGTTCAATTCCCAGAAACTATGCAATAGAATGAAGAAAACTCAGTGGACAGGAGGGGACTAATTTTCACAAGCTTTTCTCTGACTCCCACATGCATGCTGTGGTATGTGTGTACACATTTCCACATTCTCCCTCAGAATAAATAAATAAAATGTATGGCTGGTATGGTGGTGCACACTTTTAATCCCAGTACCCAGGAGGGAGAGGCAAATGGATCTCTGTGTGTTGGAGGCCAGCTTGGTCTACAGAGTGAGTTACAGACATGTTAGGTCTATATTGAAAGATCTGTCTAGATAGATAGATAGATAGATAGATAGATAGATAGATAGATAGATGAACTGGTGGATAGATGGACAGACAGAGATACAGATAGATAATGTAATAAAAAGAGGAAAGCTTGGTGGTGTAGTAGTTTATGCCTGGAATTCCAGCACTCAGAAGCCCAAAGTATAAGGATCTTTGTGAGTTGGAAGCCAGCCTGGACTACATAGTAAAAACTTGTCCCTCAAACCAAAGAAAACAAAACCCCTTATAGTCTGGACAGGGTGATTCAAATTACTTGGGAAGCAGAGACAAGAGGATCTTCACAAATTTGAGGTTAGCCTGATCTACACTAAGTTCTAGGGTAGCCACTAGCCAGGACACTGTCCCCAAAATCCAAAAAATTGCCGGGCAGTGGTAGCATATGCCTTTAATCCCAGACTTGGGAGGCAGACACAGCAGATCTCTTTGAGTACCAGAGCAGTCAGGGCTACACACAGAAACCTTGTCCCCTCCTCCACCCAAAAAGTCAAAAATAAAAGGGTGGCCAGTGAGACAGCTTAGATGACATAAACACTCGTTACCCAAGTCTGAATGAACCAAGTCTGAGTTCATTCCATGGAACCCACCATTATTTATATTATTGCACCTGCACTCACATACACAAATAAAATAATATTATTGATAAAATATTTTTTTTTCAAGACAGGGTTTCTCTGTATAGCCCTGGCTGTCCTGGAACTCACTCTGTAGACCAGGCTGGCCTCGAACTCAGAAATCTGCCTGCCTCTGCCTCCCAAGTGCTGGGATTAAAGGCGTGCACCACCACCGCCCGGCTGATAAAATATTTTTAAATGAATAATTATTTTCATCTGCATGTGTGTCTGTCTGTACACTATATGTGCCTGATGTCCCTGGAGGTCAGAATAGGATATCAGGTTCCCTAGAACTGGGGTTATAAATGGTTGTGAGCTGGGAACCAATCTTGTTCTCTACAAGATCAATAAGTGCTCTTAACCACTGAACCAGCTCTCTAACTCTGAATAATTAAATATATAAAAACAAAACCAAAAAAGCTGCCTCAGAGCCAGTTTGAGGTGGTACATGCCTTTAATCTCAGCTCGAGGGAAGCAGAGGTGGATCTCTGTGAGTTCTAGAGCAGCCTACTCTATGTAATGAATTTCAGGTCAGCCAGGGCTACAAAGTTAGACTTGTCCTAAACAAACAAAACAAAACAAAACAAAGCAAAAAACAACACTACCTCTCAGGCTAGAGAGGTGGTTCAGCAATTAAGGGTATGTGCTGCTCTTCTAGAGGACCTGAGGTCCGATCCCAGTACCCACATCAAGTACCTCACAACAGCTTGTAATTTCAGTTCCAAGAGGATTTGATGTGTCTGCATTCCTGAGGCACCTGCACTCAACTGTACATGCTTACACATGTGTAAACATATTTTCAAATAATAAAAACCAATCTTAAAACATGTGCCTGTTCCGAACTGTAATTTCTCCTTCCCCCACAGAGTGGCATCATATGTGATTTCTTGGGTATCTATCCTGTTGACACTCTAGCACTCACATATAATCATCTCCCTCTTTTAGGTTTATAAACACTACCTGGTATTTTATACCTCACTCTTTTCTTTTTTATTACATTTTAATTTCTATATTTTGTGGATGTGTGTGTGTGGGAATAAGTTCTTTCTTCCACCATGTGGGTCCCTGGGGTAGAACTCAGGTCGTCAGGGTTCATGGAAACATCTTTACCTACTAACCCACCTTATCCCCTACGACCCCCTCAATTTTGTTCAACAGTCTCACTCTGTAGACCAAACTGGCTTTGAACTTGTAATCCTACTATTTTAGTTTTTTATTTTTATTTGGCTCCAATCCTATGACTCAGCTGGCATTATAGGCCAGTGCTACCAGACCTGGCTTTAAGTTTTTAATTTTACTTTATTATCATAGGGGACATGTGCACATATGGTGCACATATGATGTGCCAAAGGAACTTGTGGAATTGGTTCTCTCCTTCCGTTTATGTAGGTTTTAGGGATTGAACTCAGGTCACCAGGTTTGTGTGGCAAGTGCCTTAGACCCACTAAGCCATCTCACTCCCTCCCACCAGATTTTTTTGAGATTGTCTTGCTAGGTAATTCAGGTGTGCATGGGACACACTTCCTTCCTACTTGTGTCACCTGAGTTCTACAGTTTCAGGTGTAACCACCATGACCAACTCTTTTATTATTAATAATTTTCTTTCTTTCTTTTTTTTTTTTGCATGCTTTAATTTGTTGTTGTTGTTGTTTTGTTTTGTTTTTTTGGATTTGGTTTTTTCGAGACAGGGTTTCTCTGTGTAGCCCTGGCTGTCCTGGAACTCACTCTGTAGACCAGGCTGGCCCCGAACTCAGAAATCCATCTCCCTCTGCCTCCCAGAGCGCTGGGATTACAGGCGTGAGCCACCACCGCCTGGCTAATTTTTCTTTCTTAATGTTAATACTGAGGATTGAACCCAGGAATTCATGCATCATAGGCAGAAGCTGACGTCTGAGGCAGCTGGAGAGATGCTTCAGCAGTTGAGTACCTGATCACCTGAGTTCCATTTGTAGCACCCATATGAAGTAAGCCCCAGGGACTGACACCTCTAGTCTCAATAGCATCTGTACTCATGTACACATACACACAACTAAAGATAATAAAAAATATTTTTTAAGCCAGATGGTGGTGGTGCACACCTTTAATCCTAGCACTTGGGAGGCAGAGGCAGGCAGATCTGTGAGTCTGAGGCCAGCCTGGTCTACAGAGTAAGTTCCAGGACAGCCAGGGTTACACACAAAAACCCTATCTTAAAAAAAAAAAAAACAACAACAACAAAAAAAAAAAACCAACCAACCTGGGGGCTGCATAGATGGCTCAGTGGTTAAGAGCACTGATTACTCTTCCAGAGGTTTTGAGTTCAACTTCCAGCAACCATGTGGTGGCTCACAACCATCTGCAATGGGATCTGATGCTCTTTTCTGATGTGTCTGAAGACAGTGACAGTGTACTCATATACATAAAATAAATATTTAAACAACTAAACTAAACCAAACCAGAACCCCAACAAACAAACAAACAACAAAAATTGTTTTAACAGTTCTACTTCTGAGCTATAGCCTCAGTTTGCTGTGCTCCGGACTTTAGCTCCACTAGAAACAGTGGTTCCACGGAATTGTGGGAGTCTGAAATTCCAGTGTCGGGACAGCAAAATGGCTGAGTGAATAAAAGTGCTTGCCATCAACCCTAACACCTTGACTTCAAACCCCGAACCCACAGTGGAGAGAGACCTGCCTCCTGGACTTTTTCTCTGACCTTCTCACACATCTGCACAAGAGTGTCGCCACACACAGACACTAGAAATGAACAAAGAGAAAGAAGTCCTAGGCTATAACTGGATGGATGACAGGCATTATTGCCTGTAATCCTGACCTTACATAGGCAGAGGCAAAAGCCAGAGGAACAAACAATACAAGAAACAAAATATATTTACATGAGTGGACTAAAGATGAGTCTCAGATGAGTCATTTAACCTCTGTGTTTCTTCTTCTATGAATGGGGAAATTCCTGGGCTGCTGAGCCTGAGAATATGGTATTCAGACAGAGGACAACATTCCCTGCCCTTCAGTTCTAATTACACCAGGTCACTTGTGCTTTCCCAAATGATTCTTTTTTAGTTATTGTTCCTGTGATTGGATTCAATCTGAAATGATCTTCCTTGGTTTTATCTTATTTTGCTTTATTTTGTGTGTATGAAATATTTTCCTGGAGATATTCTTTTTTTCATTTCTTTCTTTCTTTTCTTCTTCTTCTTCTTCTTTTTTTTTTTTTTTTTTTTTTTTTTTTTTTTTTTTTTTTTGGAGACAGGGTCTCATTATGTAGCTCTGGCTACCCTTGAACTGACTATCCAGACTAGGCTGGCTTCAAACTCACAGAGATCCACCTGCATCTGCCTCTCCGGTGCTGGGATTAAAGGTATGTGCTACCAAACCAGGTTTTGTATCAAATATTTTGTCTGCATGTTTGTATGTGCCCCACATGCATGCCCGGTGTCCCGGAAGCCAGAAGAGGGTACCAGATCTCCTGGGACTGGAGTTACAGATGGTTCTGAGCTGCCATGGGGGTTCTGGGAATCAAACAGAGGTCTCTCAGCAGCAGCAGAATGAGCTATCTCTCCACCTCTTCTCTAAAACTGCTTTTATAACCCTGTGAATATTGTGTGTTGTGACACATGTCTGAAATTCCAGTACTTCAGGGGCTGAGACAGGAGAATCCCTAAGAGTTTGGAACCAGTCTCAGCCACATGGTCAGACCTTATTTCAAAAAACAAAACAAAGCAATACAAAATAGAAACTACTAATGATTCTTCAAAGCAAAAATCGTGAGTCCTTGTCCCAGATAGATTAAGTCTTTTTCTTCTGCTTTTCTTTATCCTGATTAACTCCAGTTGCTCTTTAGGTCCCCCTACATCCAGCAGATTTTTCTTGATATCCCTTGTGCTCCTATGTAAGCTAAATGCTTTCAACATGACTCTTCATCAGGGTTATTGTTAACTTACTATTATTCCTGCTAAAACATGGCTCCCTACGGGCAGTGACCAGCTGACTCCTATGCCTCAACACTGGGCACAGTTATGAGCATATAGTATATGTTCAGTGCTTTATTGTTATTATTATTAGTTGGTTTATTATTTATTTTTAATGCCAATGCTGGGAATTGAACATAGGGCTTCACTCATGCTAGGCAAGTTATTTACCACTGACCTTTATTTCAAGCCCCTTCATCTACCTTTTTTTTTTTTTTTTGAGACAGGGTCTCATGAATCTCAGGCCTGAAACTTATTATGTGACTAAAAATAACCTTAAACTCCTGATCTTTTTGCCTCCACCTCTTGTGTACTGAAATCGCATCCTTGTTAGTGTTTCTGTGACAATATTTATAACCTTCCTTCTGCTTTGTGGCATATATGCCTATCTCCCCATATAAGTTTACTGAGGACAAACTGTCTTCTGTTCACCCTACTGTTCTAGGGTCTAGGACAATGCTATTTTTACAGTCAGTGCTAGGTTCCCTCATCAGTAAAGTGAAGCTAATATCGCCAACCACCCCAAAGGATGCTTTAAAGATTGAGATGTGACAAACACTGTGAGAGTCAGAATGCAGTGCAGAGGCTGCCTGAGGTTTCTAGGAGGCGTTTGGAGGTTGTAGCTCTGAGCTGAAGATCTCTCTCTCACTCTCTCTCTAGACAGGGGGTCAAGTATGCCAGGCTGAGGATGCCCTTGAACTTTTGATCCTCCTATCTTTACCTCCTGAGTGCTGGGGCTACAAGTGTGCTCCGCCACACCTTATTGACGCAGTACCAAGGATCAAACTCAGAGCTTGCTTGAATTACATCTTAGGCATATACTGGGTCAACTGAGATCTATCAGCTACTAAACGCTTCTGAGCCTCAGCTTCTGACCCTTTTTGTCAAAAAGAAATACAAGTGTCTTCCTTGCTAGGCTGTCTCTGTCAGGGAGACTTTCAGGCCTCCCAGAGGGCTGAGCCCTGGACTCCTTAGCTCACCCTCTTTCTTTCCTCTATCCTTTCAACACCACTTGGTTACCATGCCAGGTCAATATTACCTTGAAAGAACCTCACCAGTCTTTCCTTCTTCTCCTTCCCATTCTTACTGCACATTTAAGTTTGTAAGGCCAGACAACTTCCTCCAGATTTGTCCCCTTTATTGGCTACCACAGTCATCTTCCCGAATCACAAGTCTTAGCAAGGCACTCCCCTGCTAAAGAATGGGAAATAGTTCTGTTTCTTTTCCTATTAAATACAGAAGACTTTGCCATCCCATCTAACAACAAACCGATCCTACCCACCCATCTGTGTACTCTGGAGAGCTGGAGATAGTAAAAAATAAAAGTAGCAATGTAAGCCTGATGATCAGAGTTTGATTCCCCAGGGCTCACATAACACTGCCTGCCACACTTGTACACAGGCTCACACACACACACACACACAAAGGAAAACCCTCACAGCCTTCCTTCTTGCCCCTTGGCTCTTTCCAAACCCAGCATCCTCAGCTCTTTGACTTCCTATAGCACTACCACTTAGGCCTCCTCATTCTCTGTATGACTGAGCGCTTCACTGAAGATGAGCAGAATAGAGCAGTGTCTGGGTAGCAGAGAGGACTCAGAACATACTCTGTTGTCAGTGCAGTTACTACAGCATCAGAGAGCCAGCAGTCCTTGCCATCCAGTGACTAAACATGAGGAACATAGGGTCACAGGAAGTGAGAACCGAGTTAGGCCTAGAAGGAGAACCCAGGAGTAGACTGGGAGTAAGGGGGTTTAGGGGCGTGGGGCAGGGGAGACAGACAATACTCACTGTGCTGTAGTTGCTGAAGAGGCCCAGGGTTGGGGCTGGCTCCAGTGGGAAGGGCAAGATCTGCTTGAGGTCCATCGGGGGCTGCATGATGGGGGGCTGCCGGAGCAGAGGGAGGGGCCCTGCCCGGCTCAAGCTGCCTGAAAGGCAGAGAAAACATTCTGTGGGGGTAGGAAGACTGAGCTTGGGGACCCCACCCAAATACACAGTATTACTCCCTAGCTGAGACTCCCATACTCAGAAGTGTGCCCCCAGAGTATACACATGTGTGAACCATACACACACTCCCCTTGCTGTTGCTGCTGCTGCTCAAGGAACAGATCCACTGTGGGCCTGGGGACACAGGCTGGTCTTCCCTTGGGGGTGGTTTTCACTTCCCCCTTCTGCATTCTCCTTCCCCCAAGCCCTTCAGGTTTTTTAGAGACCCAAGAAAGGCCTAACCTCCTCTGCAGACAGCCTATCTCTGGATCTACTCTGAATCCCAGACTCCTTCCTTTGGTCTGTAGTTCTTTGTGTGTCTGAAGGTTTGTCACATCCCCAGATCAGAGAGTCAAGTGGGTGACTTATCCCACTGTCTGGAGTGGGACACGGAAGTCTGGATTCAGAGGAGGCTGCTGCATCTGGCTCCCTAAGATATGATGCTGATCAGGTCATAATTCCTGAAAAATTGTTGCCACCTCTGGGTGCCGTTTGTTTCTGACCCTTCTGTAGCCCCCTCGTTCCTACCAGACCCCACTGTCTCACTGAGCAGGCTCAGTTCCAGCTCTGCAAGAGGAACCGTGGCCACCGCCTCTGTGAGAGGAGGGCCTGCATGTGACCCTAAGGGGAAATGAAAGTCCAGCCAGCCATTCAGTACCACCCCACTTCTCCTCCACCTGGAGTCCTGGAAGAGGTTCTACCAGGTTCTAAAAGACCCAGCTTAAAGGTATTCAGGACCCTCAGGGTTTCCACTGGCCCAGCGGTTGCTGTCAATCAGCTGGTCAATTCCTGCTGCCCTCTACTACTCCAGCACCCTCTGCCAGCTGCAGGGGTTTCTGGAACAAAGGCCAGACCAAGAAACTGCCTGCCTGGCCCTGGACCTCCCTTGACCTTCTTAGGGTAATGGGTCCCCAGGATCCTTCCTTGTTCCTCCACTGACTCACCCCTGTCATACCTTCTGTAGCTGACACTTGCTGCCCCCAGGCAGTGGCCTGGCCCTGGCCCCCTAGGGGCCTGGGCCTGACAGCGTCCCTTTCCCTTGGTTCTGCCCTCTGCCCCCTTCCTTTACCATCCCCCTCCCCTAGCCCAGTCAGTAGAATCAGCCAATCAGAGCCCTGGAAAAGTGGGGCAGAGGGGAGGGCAGAGGAGCAGGGATTAGGGGAATCTGAGGAGAGAGGGAGGGGGTGGGGAGGGCTCAGGCACAGCTGGGGGTGGAGAATGAGGTCCGGAAAGGTCTGGAGGGGTCTATTTCTTCCACCCAATGCCAACACTGGAGGCCAGTTGTGCCTGAGGCAGACAGGGGTTAAGGCTGCTGGGAGCTTGGTTTCTAAATTCTAAGGCCTGAAGGGGAGGCTAGGACGTTTGCCTTTGGCCTTTGAACTGTTGGGAGTCTGAAAGCCTTGTGTTACCTTCTTCACGTTTGTGATGGTGTGTGTGTGTGTGTGTGTGTGTGTACGAGAGAGAGAGAGAGAGAGAGAGAGAGAGAGAGAGAGAGAGAGAGAGAGAGGCAGAGAGACAGACAGAGACAGAGAGACAGAGACAGAGGGACAGACACACATAGAGACAGAGACCGAAAAACAGACACAGAGAGACAGAATATGTGGGAAAGTGGCAGAAGCAGGAATAGGTGACTAGAAATGGAACTGACACATGGAAAGGGAGTTTAAAACCTGACAGGCAGAATGTAGAGCTACAAGAAGACAGGAAGACCCTGGGGCAGAGACTATAAGGTGAGAAAGATGAAGGCGAGGACAGGGACAGACAGAGTGATCATCTCCTTCTGGTCTGTCCTCTCAGGCCTCTCTTTTGTGCCCCACCCTTCCTCACTGCCTGGCACATCAGGGCAACCTTAACGAGCCTCAGGAATGGTGAGAGAAACCTGAGTGCTCAAGTGCTCACTAGCGGTTCCCCCGCTCCCACTCCCAGCAGCTGGTTCAGGGCTGGCAGGCACTTCCACCCCATGGCTTGGCTCCTTGACCTTGTCCCTGGCTGTCAACTCTCTAGGATCCCACTCCCAAATCCATTTTAGAGGCGGGAGATGAGTTCCAGAAAAAGCCACAGAGAAACACTCAAAGAATGGCTGTGTACCAGGCAATGAGCCGGAGTCTTATCTGATGTGAGCTGGGAGATGGGGCAGCCTTGGAGATGGCTTCGAGTCTGTGAAGTAGCCAGGGTTATTTCTTTCACTCAGCATGTGAGGAGACTGAGACTCAGAGAGGTTAAAAAACTTGGCTGATGTCACACAGCCTTAAGTATCCAGGGCTGAGAATCAAATCAGGATCTGTCGCACTCTAGCAAATTCTTCCTCTGCTACATCGCTCCCAGAGGGCTCTCATTTAACGCTGAATTGGAGGGCTGAGCACAGGCTGGCATCTGGTTTAAGCAGAGAATAGGGAAAGCAATTCCCTGCTTTTCCTGGGTGTGGAGTCCTCATTTAGCTTTACAGGAGGAGAGATGGAGGAGAACAGACAGAAGCCACTCAGCTCCCTGTAGCCTGGAACTGATGTGGAACAGGGTTGGGATGAGAGGTGGGACGAAGGTGTGAGAGCAGAGTAAGGGAAGTCAGGAGGTGGACAAGTGGTGAGGAACTATCTCCGGATCCTCATGGTTTCTCCACTCTGAAATCTGAGGTGGGAGAGGGGCAGATGGCATCTTAAGAATTGGGTGAGCAGAAACAGGGCTCTTCAGGGCTGGCGCTAAGGCGCCAGTGATAGAGCATTTGCAGAACCTGTGGGAAGCTCTCACTGCCCTCCCACTCCAAGAAAGCTCCAAGGTTCTTGGTTTGAAGTTTCAGGCCCATACACTGTTTTCTGAGAAGAATGGTTGCCATTTTTTGAAGCTTATTGTTTCTTTCTTTCCTTCCTTCCTTCCTTCCTTCCTTCCTTCCTTCCTTCCTTCCTTCCTTCCTTCCTTCCTTTCTTTCTTTCTTTCTTTCTTTCTTTCTTTCTTTCTTTCTTTCTTTCTTTCTTTCTTTCTTTCTTTCTTTCTTTCTTTCTTTCTTTCTTTCTTTCTTTCTTTCTTTCTTTCTTTCAGACTGTAGTCCTGGCACTCATTATGTAAACATGCAGACCAGGGTGACCTTGAACTCACTGATCTGCCTGCCTCTGCCTCCTCAATACTGGGAGGTGTACACTACCACAACTGGCAATTTTTTTAAAAAGCTTTATTTATTTTTTATGTGTACGAGTGTTTTGCCCACATGTATAAAAATGTACTGTGTGTGTATCTGGTACCCCCAGAGGCCAGAAGAGGGTGCTGGATCCCCTAGAACTGGGATTAAGGGTTGATTGTAAGCTGCAGTGTAGGTATTGAAACCCAACTCAAGTCCTCTGCAAGAGCAGCAAGTGCTGTTAACTGCCGAGCCATCTCTCCAGCCTCCTGAGGCTTATTCATTGACAGGACTTTATATAAACAATCTCCCATGAGATGGTTTCACTGTGCACTAACTGGGTGAGTAGCTGGTTTCTCTGACTGGCTCAGTCTCATTTCTCATCTGTCAAACCAGAACAACAGTACCTGCCTCCCAAAGTTGATGACAGGATTGGACGAGTCTGTGTAAAGTGCTGGCACTACATAGCAAGCACTCAATAAATGTTTGCTGAATAAATGAATTCTTTTATGATAAATGACAGTAGGTTCAGATGGCGGGTATTACTAGACCAAGGTCACACAGCTAGTGAGAAGCTTGAATGGGTCTCTCTCCAGAGTAAGATTTTCAGGCATCATGCTTTTCTGGGTAGACTAGAGAAGAAAAGGGAGACAGGAAAAAGGAAGGGCTAGGGGAAGAAGGAGCAAATCCAAGCCTTTTTGTCATGTAGGAGGTGAGGGCTGCAGCAAGGTTTGGAGGCAGAGAAGGTTAGGTGGGGTTGGGAGGAGTTAGGGTCGGGCTGGGGCAGGCTACTCTGGAGGGAAGCTCATTAGAGTAATTACCTCCAACAGACAGAGCCCCACCCTTGCTCCCTGGGGGATTGTTAACACGTTCTATTCAAGACAGTTTCCAAGGGTGAGCTTGCAGACTCTTGGTCCGAATTCACCTGTCCATCTTCAAACCCCGTATAACCTTGGGTACTTTTTGCATTCAGTCTCCCACAGTCAAGTCATATCTTGCTTCCTGCATCTCAGTGAGGGTTGCTCTTTTCCGTCCTCCCCTAAAAGGTCTGTGCCATGGCCCCTGGCTTTCTTAGGTGGGCTGGGCAGGCTTGATGTGGAGAATAGGAACAGCTTGGGTGAGTCTGCTCTGGGAGTGGCTCATCAGGGTAGGGCGGGAGTGGGGAAGGTTTTAGGGTAGGGCTGTGAGTTAGTGACTGTCTCACTGGGGTGAGACTGAAATGGTGGTGGTGAAAGGGACCTCATGAGGCTAAGAAGGTAACCAGCCTTTGAGGCAAAACAAGAGCTTGAGATTTCATCTTTAACCACCTCTGTTTTCTTTCAGGCATTTTAGCTTCTTCCTCAGAAATGGCCAAAATTAGGGTCAGGGTAGTGAGGAAAGGCTTCTTATCCTTTGGGTCAAATCCAGTGAATCTGTCCCCTCTGCCTCAATTCCTTCATCCTGGCAGAAGGCGGGCAGAGAGCTGGAAAGACTTTGAAGTCAAAGATGAAAGAGACAAGGGAATGATTGTGTACAACTAAAAACACCAGCCCTAATAACCTCGGGGTATATGTGGGTGGGGGTGGGGCTTTGAGGGAGGTGATTTCTAGGATGGGAGGGACTTATTACAGAGCTTTGGGAAATCTTCCCAACCTGAATGGAAGAGCCCTCCCTCTCCAAGCTTCTGCCCCTCGTTAAACCAGGGACTTAGTTGCAAAGAAGGATGGCAGCCTAGGAATCTAAACTCAGAACTATCATCTTGAAGGCCCTGATTCTTATGTGTGCTTTCATTTTGTTTTGAGCTAGGTTCTCACTCTGAAGCCTAGGCTGGCCACGAACTTATTCTGTAGCCTCAACTCCCAATAACCTTCTCCCTCAACCTGCTGTGATAATAGGCATGCACAGCCACATTCAGCTGAGCTGGGTACAGCCATCTTAGGGTTCCTCTAGGGCTGCCTTGTAGAGGACTCAGTGACCTTAGCATTCAGACACTTAGTATGATTCTAAAGGTGAGTCTTGAGCCCTGTCAGGCAATTTCCTCCCTCTCTTCCTTCTTAAGAGGGTTGAGATTTAAGGGGAAGGGGTGTGGGGGGGAGAAGGTAAGCTGAATGGGGCACCACTAGATTCCCACCTCTCTGTGTATTTGCAACAGGAGGGAGTTAATTATCATGTCCTGCAAAGAGATGGTTGGGACCAGTTGTTGGCAGGATCCAATATCAGAGAATTTAGATTCAGTCTTCTTGTGGCTGGGTGTTGGCAGGGGTCTTCCAGGTCTGACACCTAGTTTTTGGGAGCCTCCAGACCAAGGTAAACAAGGCTTAGCCTGGCTTCTGGGCAAGCAGGCTATAGCTGATATAGCTGGCCAAGGGTACAGCTAGAGTACAGGGAACACACCTGCAGGCAGAATGTGGAGCCTGTGTGTTAGGGTTCTGAGTCTAAACTGTGTTGAGGTGTCTCCTGGAGTTAGAAGACAGACCACCTACTAGAGACAGCCGTGGGGCAGAGGGATTTAAATAGCTTTGATGGTTGGCCAGCTGGAAGGAGGCAAGGCATAAAAGTCCTGAGACAGGCTGAGACCACACATCAGCTAGATGGAGGAAAAAGGGTAGAATGGAGAAAGGGGCTAGGAAAGATACACTGTCAATGGAAAGAAGGGAATGCAGGCAGAGTCTTGGGAGAGGGATGAGGACAAGGGATATAGTTCAGCCCTTCGGCATTAGCACAGAGCCAGGTGTCCTCAATGGGGGCAGGGAGACCACAGGTGTCTGAGAGTGGGGAGGGGGGCTTCACAATAAACAGGGCCCTAGAGCCGACCTAGCCAGGGTGGAGGGCAGAGGTCAGAGCAGGCCCTGCACTTCTGTGGCAGCAGGGTTGTGGGCAGGGGCTGCTCGCAGAGTCCAGAGCACAGCTAGGCCCTCTCCTCCCCCATCCCTGGGGCTCCCTTCCCGATGTAGGTCATGAAGATGGGGTGGCCAAGGCTGAGCGGGCTGGCTGTCAGAGCCCAGCGGGACTTCCCTTCCCCCATTCTGACTTTCCTTGTCTCCTTGGTCTCCTGTAGCCCCTGACCCACGACTGGGGTGGAAGGGAAGAAGGAAGAGCGAAAGAAGGGCCCAGGCAGCCTGCTCAGGGAGAGAGGGGCAGGTCCCGGCGTGTCGGGGCAGGATGACTACGGAGACAGGATCTAAGCCGCAAGAGCCGGGGATGGACAGTTTCCCACCCGCTCTTCTACCCAGCCCCCTTATCTTCAACCGGCAGGTTCCCACCTCCCACCGCACTCACCTCGAAGCTACACCCAGCATCTTCTTCCTCCGCCCCCCACTTCCTCCTTTCCCTCTTATCCTGGGCCCAGAAGGCTGTCGGAGTGGCTAAGCTAAGGGTGGGGGAAGGCGCTGGGGGTGACGGGTCAGAACCTTTACCTCAACTCCACCAGGCCAGGACCAGCCCCCTCCCACAGTCTCTCCTACACTGTCTTATAATATTCATGATCCTCATGAATACGCAATATTCTCATTATGGGGCGGGGGTCTCGCTCTCCCGGCCTTCCTCTTGCCCCTCCCTATGTTACAAGGAGAAACCGCAGCTAGGGGAAGAGAGGAAGAGGGGACCCCAGATGTGCAGCCAGATGAGGGGGGAGGGGGAATGAGTGGCAGACCGGCGGCCTCAGTCACCGCGGTGCCGAGGTGGGGGGGGGGGTTGGTGACCCAGTGAGAAGGAACCAGGGACCCGGAGCCCAGAGTCGTGGACACCACTCACCGAGGATCATGCTGGGGACCCTGGCTCCCGGGATTCCGCGTCGTTCTGTCCCGGGGGCCGTTCTGGTCGGACTGGGGGTACGGGGGGGAGGAGTCGGGGAGGAGCAGGGGCGGGCCGAGGCGGAGCGGGGGCGGGGCCCACAGCAGGTGAAGACCGGAGGGGGCACTCTGGCACCCCGGGCTCCGCGAGGGGGCGTCCTGGCAGCCTCTCGCTTCCTCCAGCCTTCCAGTTACCGCCCCCAATCTCTGGGTTTTAGGATGTCGCTTTAGATAGGGCTGGGGAACAAGATGGTGTAAGGTTATTGAGGAGGCTGGAAACTAAAATGCCTGGGTTCCTGAGAGGCTCAGTCTGAGGGCGGGAAGACTCATTCTCGGCTGATAGGGGGACAGGATCCTAAGTGCCCTGGGGAGGAACAGAGCCCGGGTTGAGTGGGATAGTGATGCCGCTCTGGAGCAATGGGCTGCGCCCTGGTGGTGCAGGGAGGATGGCTGGGTCCTAGTTTGTTCCGCTTCGGAGCAGGATTTCGAGACTATCAGAGGTGAGTTGTGGGTCTGAAGAAGGATCCGAGGTTGATCTGACAGTGTTCTTAGGGGAAGCTAAGTGAACAGATTGCATTCAGTGGTTCTGAGGAAGTAGAAATAGAAGCTTGCAGTCGCAATCGCTAGGCTATGTCGCTTAGCTAGTCGCTAAGATGACTGAAGGTCAGAATCAGTGAGGTTTAACCTTATAGAGATATCCTGGACTGAGTTGGGGAGGAGGAGCATATATCCTGGGCTTAGATGCAGGACACCTTCACCAAGGAGAGAGCTTTGATTTAGGTGGCAGGGGTGTCAGAAGGCTGGGGAGAACGTCTGAGAATGGGATGTTTCTAAGGCAAACAGGAGGAAGTTGGAGTGTGAGAGTGTAGGTATCGGGGAGGATGCAGCTGCTACAGCCTGAACCTGTCTGTACCTGCCACAAGAGGGAGGGCAGCAGGCAGAGTTCCCAGAAGGCCAAGCAGCCAGCTTTAGGCCAACCCAGCCAGAGGGAAAGGGGGTGAGACTGGGAATTGGAACACTTAGGGTTTAGGGAGGGTGGAGGCAAGGGTGAAAAGCAGGGTCAAGAGTGGTAGGACTGGATCCAGAAACTCTGAAGAAAGGAGGGCATTTCTAGCTTCTGGTAGGAAGTTGGGGCTTGACAACTAACTCAGGTGACAGAATTTTAGGTTTGTTCCTATTGCGAGCCCAGCAATGTCTGCCTTCCATCTGTGAAAAGCTGTTTGCAAATGCCAAGATGCTCCAGTTCAAGGCTAAGTGAAAGATGGGTGCCAGCACCCTAGTCTTTGGGTCCTGTGATCCTGCTCTGAGGAAAGATGTGGGATCTCTGGATCCACCAGAGGCAATCTTCTTGCTTTGAATCTAACCTGCTGGGATCCTACTGCACTTCTATAACAGAAAGCCTGCTTCTTAGGTTTAGCCCCTCCTCTCCTCTTGCAGGTTATTCCCCTGGGGAAGAGATACTAAAACAAGGGCCAGCACTGGGTTTGGCTGATACGAGAGCCTCCTTTGCCCTTCAGGCCCACCTGCCCACACTGTCTTTCTAGGGTCTCCCGAGTTAGGTGGAACTCAGATGAGGGATTGCTTAGCTTACTATGGGAGACAGCTGGCTAGAGGGTGGGGTGACCTTGCAGGTAGCTGGGGGGGGGGGAGCATTGTGTGTGGCAGATTCATTATTGATGAGCCCTGCACCCCAGGCTACTAATGAGTCCAGGCCGGCTGCCCTAATTGATGTCAAGAAACTTGAGACCCCCGATCATCTTCCTGCTTGCCAGCTGCCTCTCTTGAGCCCCTTCCCCCCTCTGACATCTCCAGCTGCTCTGTTTGCTTCCTTCACTCCTCTTTTCCATTTCCACTAACTCAGGCAAGGAGAGGGTTTGGGCGGCTGATCTCTACAGACTCCGTTCTCCTCTGGATTGCTCAGGCCTCAGAGTGGGAGACACTTTTTATCTGCAGGGTATTGTGGTTGAGGAGAGGCAGCTCAGCTTAGAGACAGAAATAGAATAAAAGAAGTAAGCTCAGGGATGGTACTAGATCACACCCATGGCATGCCTGAGCCCAAGGGATTCTTTAATTAGAGGGAGATCTCATCACTCTCTTCAGAAGCAAACATACCTCCATATATTGACATACCCATGACACCAGCCCTAAGTCCCAGCCCACTACTCTTCATCACTTCCTTATTACAGTGGGAGACACTTAACACAACCCAGTCCCTGGAATTGATGTTAATCTTTTCCAATAGTATCTCCTCACTGAGAGTTCTTGCTATCATTGGACATATTGGGTGCTTCTCTGCTGCACTGTGTTTCTGCTGCCTCAGTCCCTCTTCCTTTGTGGGATCTGGGAAGATACTCCTTAAGTATAGGATTTTAAGGCCTTAGACTGGTGTGTGGTTCAGGTGGAGGAATATTTGAAGGTGCCAGAAGTCTGAGTTAATAATAATAGCCCTGTTGATGGTTGAGAGTTGGGTCTTATACCTCCTTGCCACAAATCCCCAGAAATTTGTGGCTATGCTGCCCTCTGGTGGTAAAATTCCAGTCTAGCATGTCATAACCGTCTTTGCCTTATTAAGCCTTTTGCACATCAGGACAGACCTTGAGAAGAGGATCCTGGGGCTTCCTCATGTCACACGATTTCTCTTTGAAGACTTGAGCTCTCTGGCATGTTGGTTAAGAATAAGGGATTTCACAGTCAGGCAATACTGAGCGTGACTTGTTCTGCTATATAGGGTGACCTTGGACAAGTTACATAAGCTCTGGGCCTAAGTGTTTCCTGGTATAGATGGGGTTAATGGTATGTACTGTCACAGGATTGCTATACCTATGATGCAAGTCGACAACCTGAGCTCAGATCCCTAAAACACACATAAAAGCCTGACACAACAGCATATACATCTGATATCTCATTATACTCAGAGACTCAGGAGAATTGCCAGGCTAGCCTACTGTGCTCAGCAGTAAACAAGAGACCCTGTCTCAAGCAAGATAGTGAGGACCAGCGTTCAGATTCAAGTTTGTCTTCTGACTTCCACAGAAATACAAGTGTACACACATACACAGGAAGAAAAATTAGATGAGATCATGTATGTGAACCACTTAGTGCCCTTCGCCCTGTCCTTGCATTGGCACACAATAGCAACTGCGACACAAAACCCCAAAGCAGACTGGTGATTAAAGGCACTTGTCATTAAGCCCAATAACCCAAGTTTGATTTTTCTTTCTTTCTTTCTTTCTTTCTTTCTTTCTTTCTTTCTTTCTTTCTTTCTTTCTTTCTTTCTTTCTTTCTTTCTTTCTTTCTCTTTTTATATTTTGAGACAGGGTTTCTTGGTGTAGCTCTGGCTGTCCTTGAACTTGCTCTATAGACCTTGGCTGGCTGTAAACTCAGAGATCCAACAGTCTCTGCCTCCTTAGTATTGGGATTTAAGGCATGTGCCACCCTCTGCCTGGCATGAATTCACTTAGTGGAAGAAAGTTCTATAAGTTGTCTTCTGATCTCCGTTTTCATGCTGTGGCATGTGGCCCCTCCCACATACAAAATGTGCAAACAACAACAACAAAAAAAACTAATGGGCTTTCCTTTCACTTTATTTTTCCCCGATTTAAGGGAAGCCCAGGTGAGTGTGTTGTACCATCTTTTCTCACCTTTCATAGGGACCTCTCTCTGTATCTTTCATAATTCTCAACCACAACGAGATTTCTCTTTTCTCCTTGGTGGTAAGTAAGCCCCCCCCCAGTGGGAGCTGGATGAAGAACAACAAAAAAATCAAAGCCCCCCCCACCCCACTTTTCTGGTTTTTCAAGACAAGATTTCTGTGTAGTCTTGGTTGTCCTGGAACTCACTCTATAGACCATGCTGGCCTCAAACTCACATTTCCACCTCTGTCTACTTCCCAAGTGCTGGGATTAAAGGCAAGTACCACCTGACTCCTTTCTTTCCTTCTGTTTTCTCTTTCTCTCCCTCGGGTCTCATGTAGCCCAGGCAGGCCTTAAACTTACTATGCAGTGTGTAGCTAAGAATGGCTTTGAACTGATCCTCGTTCCCCATCTCCAGAATTCTGGGATTATAAGCATGTGCCACCATACCTAGTTCCCTTCCTCTTTTAATAATGACCTAGATGTTTCTGGGGTAGGGGAAATAACACTCCTGGTTTCTAGTGGGACTAGGCCCATGGGAGACATGACATTTCCTTTTTGCCCTACTTTCTTGGTCTAGAATGGGTTTGGAGAGTAGGACAGAAGGACAGATTGCAACTTTGGTCAGTGAGGGGGCAGTGGGTGGGGTTTATTGCACTTGCAACAGAGTTTAAATAAGTTGGGGTGGGTTCTGGAGGAGAGGGGAGGGTTGGTTATGGAGGGAGGGGCAGCGTCAGTGCAGCTGGTGGGCAGAACCCGGGTCATACAGGCCTGGGGCTTCCCTTTCTCTGGGGAATGAGTGAAAATGTTTGTCCAGGCTGAGGTTCCAGGTCTGTTTGCCATTGTGGCCTGGTTAGGGTCCTGGGCAATTCCTGACTTGTCCTAAGTCAGGGATAAATCGGTCCCTAGGCCCAGATCTGCAGCTGACCCAAATGCCGTCCTGGGTCTGCTAGCACAGGTTCTTAGAATCTGAGACTGGGCTCCAGAGCAACCCTACACCCCAGACAGGGACTGGCTCCATTCTCATTCTGACTTCCGTGGATCTGGGTCTGGGCCAGCATCGACCTTTGTTTGGGATTTGTCCTGAGCTGGTCCTGCAGCACCATCCATGGTTAGTGTTCTTTATTGGCCTTCCAGGATGGGGGCTGTTGGAGTTGCCCCGCCTCACTCCCCGAGTCTCAGGCTCTTAGCTGCAGGCTTCCTTTGGTTCTCTGGCAAGACCAAAGATGCATCTTTGCAGGCAGGAGTCAGGCAGGAAGTCCTGGTGGCATGCCCGGCCCAGAGAACCATGACTGGATTCCCTAATTATGGCTCCACGGTTGATTTCAGAAAAGTCTCCAAAATGCAAAGGCTGGAGGAAGGCTGGAGCTTCTGTCTCTGGACCTGAGGCCCCCATCCACGAGAGGGCATGTGTAAACAAGGGTCCTTCACAGTGCGTGGGGGGGAAGGATCCACAAGCTTCTTGTCCCCCAGCTCTGGCCCTTCAAGTATGTCTCTGGGCTAGGAAGAAGAGCTTCTCCCCAGCCCTCAGCACCTTCAGGAAGTGCCTAGTCCCTCCCTGTTGGAAGGTAGTGGACTGGCTCTTCAGGATCAGGAGTCTGAGATTAGGAGGGCTCAGGCATCTGAGGTGGCTGGAGGTTTGAGCTGAGCTTTTTCCATAGCTGTGCCATAGGGGAGGGAGCGTTTGAAGAAGCCAAGCTGATGAGAAAGGAGGTACAATTAGAGATCATATTCTCCCTGACCATGGATTCAGGGAAATGAGGACTCTCCTGCTTCCATCTTCCCCATCCTACCAAAATGGCTTCATTCAGATACTTTCCCAAGGGGTCCAATAGATATGGGAAGGGGGTTATTATAGGACATTCATTTATCAGTGTTTTAAAACAATACTAGTTAAGTCAGGAAGGGTAAACAAGTTCAACTCAGTAAGTGCCACATCTGAGCCTAGCAGTGGCTGCCACCTGTAGGATGCTGTCACTTACTCTTAGATAGATGTTAGAAGAAATGACAGCACAAATACCATCATGTATCTACCATCTGTGGTTTTGCAATATGGGCAAACTTAGCCCAAGACAGGAGGCCTCTTTGTAAACTGGAGGCTGCAGACTGAAGGGAGGGGTCCAATAGGAAAAGACAAGATGGAGTTGTGAGTAGCTAGAGCAGAGATGGGGGCCTGTTCTGGAAAACAGATCTGAGGGTGGCCTCTTTGATTCTACTGGGTAAAAGGCAGAGTCTGATAGGAGGGACGCAAGCCCCAGGCTGACCTTGTAGAGAACATAGATGAGCAGACCTAGGAGCAGGAGGCCGAAAAGGATGGCTAGGATGATGATCCACAACGGGACACCATTGCTGCCTTCTGCCTTGGTCCACTGCACACCTGTGGCTACCTGTGGACAAGCCAATGACACTGTGAACCCGTAAATTCTTTCCGCCCTATTCCTGGCTACCTCCATCGGTTGGATCAGGACCCAACTCTCATTTTCAGCTAACAGCATTCTGAACTTAAGAGTCTGAAGTACATAAGTGTCTCTGCATTCACATCTGCTGTTTTCTCCACCCAGAATCTTCTGCCCACTCTGGAGCAGTCTAGTTAGTTCCTCAGGCCTCAGCTTGCACATCACTTCTTCTAGGAAGTCCTTCCTGACTCTGTAAGACTGGGTTCAAATATCCCTATGACATGTATCCATAGTCTGTCTTGCCACATGCACACTGATGTCACTGCCCTCTAGGCTGTGAACTCCAGAGCAGAGACATGTGTGAATCTGTCTGATCACTTTATCTCTGGACCTACAAAGTCAGGAAAGCAAGATCAGCTTCTGTCCACGTCCTCATTCTGATTCTGACATTCTTGAGCTTGCCCTCTTTGATACAGACCTCTGGCCTTGAACTCACCTGAAGTTTCTTTTGGGGCAGCTTCCGAGGCAGGATTTGGTAGGGCATCTTCAAGGCTTCATACACAGCCTCACACTGAAGGCTAAATGGTTGGTATTCCCGCTGCAGGTGGAGAAAGGTGGTCAGGTCAACCCCTTTGGGATCTAGAGGACACAGGGCTTCCCCACAGTCTGTTTCAGGGTGTGATCTTTCCCTATTATGGACTCACTCTCTCTGATTCTCTCGATGTTCCTTGTGAGAAATAATAAATGTAAAACTGTGCACTTACAACTAAATAATGCGTAATCAAATACCCACATGTTCAATATTTTATTTTATTTTCAAAAAGTTTCCAGTTTCTTTCTTTCTTTATTTTTTTTAAAGATTTATTTATTTATTATATGTAAGTACACTGTAGCTGTCTTTAGACACACCAGCAGAGGGTTACAGATGGTTGTGAGCCACCATGTGGTTACTGGGATTTGAACTCAGGACCTTCAGAAGAGCAGTCGGTGCTCTTAACCACTGAGCCATCTCTCCAGCCCCCAATATTTTATTTTTTAATGATTAATATGGACTATATCTAATGTGTAGTCAATAAATGATGGCTTTTTTCTTTTCCTGCTTCTGCTTTTCTGCTTACTGTGGATTCATCTTATCTCCTACTCTCTTAAGTATTTTAAAAAATTAGCTGGGTGATGATGGCACACCCCTTTAATCTCAGTACTCAGGAGGCAGAGGCTGGAAGATCTGAGTTCTAGGCCAGCCTGGTCTACAGAGCAAGAGCAAGTTCTAGGTCAGCCAGGGCTACACAGGGAAACTCTGTCTTGAAAAACAAAACAAAAAATTAAATTACACTTTGTGTGTGTGTGTGTGTATGTGTACATATGTGCATGTGTGTTGTATGTATACATGCCAGTGCACATGTTTGATGAGACATATGTGGAGGTCAGAGGACAACTTTTACAAGTCAGTTTTTGCCTCCCACCTTGTTGAGGTTGGGTGTCTCTCATTTCTTCCACTGTACTTCATACTCTAGGCTAGCTAAGCCACACAACTCGGCTTTGTCCTTGGGTCCTAGGAATTAAACTCAAGTGGTCAGGCTTACAGACTAGTTCATTTATGCACTGAACCATCTCTCCAGTCCTCATTTCTTGTTTCTTATTTATTTTAAATATTCATGAGAGGGGAGGAGAGAGAGGGAGAGAGAAAGAAAGAGAGAGAGAATCTGTTTGGGCATGTACATGCCAAGACTTGCCTACAGCAGTCAGAGAACAGCTACAGGGAATCAATCCTCTCATTCTGTCATGTGGGTTCTAGAGATCAAACTCAGGTTGTGAGACTTGGAGGTGGGTACCTTTACCCACACTGAGCCATTTCATAATCCTTCTTTTCTCCCTGTTCACCTTTTCTCTTCATGCACATGTGGTGTGTGTGGGCGGGTCAGAGGCTGACTCAGGTACACATTCAGACAGGCTCTCTCCTCAAATCTAGAACCCAGAGCTCACCATGTTGTCTCAACTATCTGGTTGTCTTACCATGGGAATGCCATGTTTTTGCCTCCTTTGGCTGGGATTACATATAGGCTGCTGGTATACCAGCTAGGCATTCATTTATATGGATGCTGAGGATTTGAAGTCTGGTCTTCATGTTTGCATTTCTCCAGCCCTACCCACTCTGGTTTTTAAACCTATGGATTTGATAGTCTAGTTATGCATTCTACCACTGACCACTGACCTACATCTCCACTCCCTCTACAGTTTTTCTTTTTGTGTGTGTAGTTATTTATTGTTTTTGTTGGTGGTGGTTTTGTTTTGTTTTTTTGAGATATGGTCTCACTATGTAGCCCTGCTTGGCCTAGAACTCATTTATGGAGACAAGGTTGCCTCTAGATTCACAGAGATCCACCAGCTTCTGCTTCCTGAGTGCTCAGATTAAAGGTGAACAAGTGTTAGCGCGCTCACCACAGTCTACAGTTTTTCTATCAGGGCCAGAAAGGGAAGTAGTTGTTCCTACTGTGGCCAAGAGGTGGCGCCAAAGACACACAACTGGTCTAAATCAGGATGAGCGAGGGAGGAGACCTGTAGAGTGTGTGTGTGTGTGTGTGTGTGTGTGTGTGTCCAGTTACCAAAACAGAGGTTGAAGGGAAGACAGCATGGGGAAAGAACAGGGTTATTCCCACTAGGACCTAGGACCAAAGGTTGGGGTCCAGGCTGTATAAAGCTCTCTTACCTGCAAGAAGGTCTTGGCCCAGACTCGGAAATGCAGCTGCAGACTCCTGCTCTCTTGGCGGTGCAGTGGCCCAAACTCACAGCGCAGCCTGAAACACTTGGCTTCAGGGCATTTCTGGCAAGAAAGAAGGTGCCTGAGCCCAGAATTCTCACCTGGTGACCCTGAGAACTCAAATGAGTGTCTAACACTTGGGACAAACTTCTTTCCCTTTAGTGACTTACCAGGACTTGTGTTCCTGAGGTGGTAGAACTCCTCCCTGGAGACTCTCGTTTCTGCAGATGGCGTGGAGAAGTCTCTGGATCCAACTGGAAGAAGAGACATCCTTAGCTGCAGCTCCTGCTTCATTATAGCACCTAAGTCAGCCTGAACCTATGTTCCAGAGCCAGGGATCTAATTCTGTCTCTGTCCCTGTGTTCAGCTAACCCACCTATTGCCAAGAGCAAAGTGTACCTTGCTCTGCATTGTGTAGGCAATGTGTAAAAAAATCATTAAGTCTCTCCCACCTAAGGGCCTTTGTCATGGCTGTTCCTTCTATTGGGAATGTTTGTCTCTTGTCTTACAGGGAGGTCTCAGCGTCATCTTTCAGGTTTCAGTTGAATCATTACTTGTTTATTTAGCAGTGCTGGGATTGAACCTAGAGCCTTGGGCATGGTAGGCAAGTGTTCTACTTGCTAATGGCTACCTCTTTAAGAGCTGTCACAGTTAGCTTTGTATCCCACAGCATATCCCACAGGTCTACTCGCCTGTCTTCCTTCTTTCCTCCAAGAATTCTTACTACGAGTCTTTGGTTGTCCCAGAACTCACTTTATAGACCAGACTGGACTTTAACTTGTGGTTGTCTTCCTTTTCCAGCCTCTTCTAAGTGCTGGTGATTAAGGTTACTGGGGTGATCATCATGCCTGGGTAGCTTTTTATGTTATTGCTTTCTAACCATCTTCTTTGTCACTTGGGGTCTCATGTAAATAGCTGAGAATAATCTTGAACTTCTGATCCTCTTGCCTCAGTTCACAAGTACTGGGATTATAGGTGTATGATACCATACCAGGCTTCAGCACTTTTCTATCTTTCTTTTCATTTTTTGAGACAGGGTTTCCCTGTGTAGCCCTGGCTGTCTTGGAACTCACTCTGTAGACCAGGCTGGTCTCAAACTCACAGAGATCCTCCTGCCTCTGCCTCTGAGTGCTGGGATTAAAGGCACATGCCACCACAACCCGGTTTCTTTTTACTTCTTATTATCTACCAGCCTTCATTAGATGCAAGCTCCAGGAGTGTGGGGACCTTGTGAGCTTCATTTGGTGTGGGTTTTTCCTAGGTCTAACACTTACTTCATTAAATGCCATTTACAAACAAACATACTCTCAAAGAGGGCCAAAGGACAGTTCTCATAGGACAAGGTGGCTTAGATCTGATAGCACACGAGAGAGGGAAGACTACCTTGGAGCAAAGGACACAAATATAGCAGATGTGGATCTATTTGTCCTTCCAGATCTGGAGGTGCCTGTATTCCCCACCACTTCCAATAGCCTCCAGGCAACCTTTCCCAGCCCCATAGCTCCATAGTCCCATTGCTCTGCCTTACACTATGACCAGGTCCTCACCTCCAGGCCCTGTGAGTTGGGGGTGTAGTTGGAGGTGCAGTTGCTGAGTCCTGTCACCTTGGTCACATAGAGGAGCTGTTGGCCTTCCAGAGCCTGGGGACAGCTGAGCTCCAGCACACCCTGGCTGATGGAACTGGGCCCCTGGTTGATGAGCTGAGGGGGAAGAGCACACTTTGAGGAAGGGAAAACTGGTTTGACATGCAGGCCTGGGTCACCACCCATACACAGTGCATCAGTCTGAGAAGTGAAAGAACATCCAAGGGCAGCAATAAAGTCCGCTTCAGCCATTACTCAAGAGTGAGACAAGGATCCATGCTAGTTTGAGACTTATAGTAATCCTTCTAAAATATCTTTCCTTTGTAAGGCAATGGACCAGCATGCTCCTCTTCTGGACATCTCTCATAGATGTCAGTGCTCTCCAGGCCTCTTCTCTTCACCTCACCCAGGTCCTAGTGACTGTCATTTATACTGGCTCCTACTTTCCTTCCCTTCATGTGGCTTGTCTCCCAACCCTCTTCACCTCGTAAACATGGTGGACAGCTGGGCCCAAGTCTCCCTCCTTCTGAGGCTGGTCTTGAGGATTCCAGTCGCTGACTGGGAAAATCACAGCTTCAGGCTTGGAGACACTGAAGAGGGGGATAGTTTAGAGTGGACAAAGGGACCAATATGTCCTTCTCTAGAAGTCCATTACCCTTCCCTCTAAAGGCCCCTTTCTGCCTGGGCACTGACCCGTTAAGGGAGACCTGGGCTTGAGCCTCCACCGAGAGTGGGAAAGAGACCATGTTGCTTTGTGAGTTGTTCAGGTTCTTGCTGTGGGGTGGAGGCAAGAGGGAAGCAGTTTGACAAGAATCTCCAAGCAACAGGCTCTGCCATCCATCCCACCTTCCCTTCCACCCTCAACTCAGTCCCAGTCCAGGTCCAGTCACTCCTTACCTGAGGATCTGGAAGTCAAACTGGATGGTTTTCTTTGTGTCTTGAAGATGAGGAACAGTGAACCGAAGGCCACCCCAGAGCTGTGTAACAAACGGGGAGAAGAAAGGGGCTGTTAGATAGGGTGTCTACCTATGTGCTAGGGGCTGTCTTGTGTTCTTTCCTAGCCTTCCTCTTCTATCCCTCTACTTACACTGGTGCCTGCCTTCATGGGGTTGCCCAGGTCACACACCAGCTGGCGGCTCTGGTTCACAGCAAAGTAGTCACAGCTCAGGCTGGAGAAGTTCTGGGGATAGGCAGGCGCAGGTCAGTAAGGCTTTGGCAACCCTCTGGAGGGGATTCACTGCAGCCCCACTCGAGAGTCCCTTCTCACCCCTGGGTGTCTGACAAGTCCTGAATACTCGGCCTCCAGAGGGGCTGTGACCCGAAGCTCAGCTTCATAGGCTCCACCCTCGCCCATATTTTGGGCGTGGAATGTCAGGTTCAGTGCGTTCTTGTCACCCAGGTACACATGTTTCTTCTCCCTGGAGGGGCATACAGGGTAAGGACACGGAAGAGTGAATCCATAAACCAGGGCAACGGGGCATGGGGAAAACGCAGAGGGACTGGCCCTGCTGGCTAGGCCTCAGCTCTGGCAGGCGTAAGGCAAGATGCTGAATGCTGAGTACTTGAGTAATTACTTGCTGAGTAATTTGTCTAGAGTGACAGAAATGAATGCCCCCTGTAGACAAACCCAGACCCAGGGATGCTCAGGGTCCTCACAAGGCCACACAGCTAGAGTGTTCCTGTCTGTCTGTCATGTGACAGTCCCACTCACCCATACACATCCAGCTGTAGGTCAGGCACACAGATGTTGTCTTCACCACAGTCCAGCAAGATCTGGGCCTGGGGAACAGAACAGCCTTGAGAGGGGGTTCTACCACCCCTCTCCCAGGGCCCTGCCTCAGGGGCCAGGCCTGTCTTCCCAAGTTCTTTTCTTACCTTGTCCTCTATCCGGCTCTTGCTCTGGTAATGTAGGACTGGCCGGAGGCCGTGGCTGTCCATGGGGGCTTTGGGGTCCAATGAGAAGTTGAGGGCAATGTGAATTGGGGAGAGTTTGTCTCTGAATTCTGATTCATTCTAGGGCCAGCAGAGAGAATTCATGGGATCAGGGATTCTGGGGCCTCGGTGACCCTGCTTCTTAGCCTTGCTTCTCCCTTTATCTCCTCAGGGCCCAAATCTGACCTCATTTCTCTGTAGGCTTAGACTCCTGGTGTCTGGCTCTTCTGACAGAAAGGCTTCTTTAAGCCACGCCCAACCCCCAGGCCCTTCAGGGGGAACCTCCCAGTTGGCTATCCAGCCACATGCAAGCACGCACACATCACCAACAAAGTCCTTTGTTTTATGTGGCCATCTACCCAGACCAAGCCACCCTCATCCTCAGGCCATACCCTGAGGTATATCTTCATCTCCCTGCAGTCCTCCCGAGCCCCATTCTGGATAAGCAGGGTCTGGGTAAGGGTGGGCTGCTTGGAAGCCAGGAACAGTGCCCGCCGGACTCCTCCCTTCTGCTTCTGCCAGTCTAGTTGGAGTTCCACCTCGAAGCCTGTGGCCAGGAAACACAGTCAGTCTGTTTTTCTTACCTGTCCTTCTACCCCACCCCTCAGCTGGCACACTCACCTATAGAGTTGGGGACATGTTTTCCAGAGGCATTGAGGCAGAAGCTAAGGTTGATGCTGGAGAAAGACGGAGGAGAAAGTGCTGAGTGTAAAAGACCCAGACTAGGACACCCCTGTTTGTCCCTTCCTGAGGTAGACACGGCCCCCTGCCTACTGGCAGGAACAGATCTCTGCAGGCTCCTGGCTCAGCTCACCAGGATACAGGGTTTCCTTCCAGGCTGCAGCTGCGCTCCTCTGGGTTGAACATGGAGGGGAAGATGGTGAGAGATGCACTGGCAGATATGATGGGCCGACCCCTGCCAAGAGCGGATGTTGGGTAAGTAGAATTAAGGCTGGGTACCTGCTCCACACCAGTTCCCTCTGTGCTGATGGTCCCAGTCTTAGTTACTCAGGCTTCCTCAGCCTCCTTGAGTTCATACCTGTACACCAGAGCCTTGTCCACACCAAAGGATCCAACGATTAGATCTGCAGAAAGTCAAGATACCACTCTTTTCTGCAAGTCCCAAATCAGGATTGCCTTCATCCAAGGCTTTCTAGTTTCATGGCTCATATGCCTGAGTCAGGGGACTGCACCATCTGGTGGCAGCTGCCTAGAATTGCATCCCAAAGCTTGAATTCTAAGATGAAGGGCAATGGATACAACTTACCAGGGTATCCATTGCCATCCAGATCTCGTCCTCCTCGAAGGGCAGAGCCAAAGAAGTCTGGGGTATGGCCAGCTGCCCACAGAGGCTGCAAAACCTGGGAAGGTTTAGTGCTCAGTCCTCCTGGGCTTCCAGGGTATATAAATACGACTCCCTGCTGGGCCTCCCCACCAAATGGAGCCCCAATGGCGACATCTGCAAGACACAATATACATTATTCAGTAGGTCCGAAGGCCAGAGGTCCAAATCCCTATCAAAAAAATAGGATCCCTCAGGATCCTTGGAAAGTTAAGAGGGCCTGGTAGTTTAGTTGACTGAAACCCTCCTACTAAGTTCCTGACCAACTAGCATCTTCCCATCTCAGCCTTAGCCCACTGTGCCATGATATTTACCATTGTAGCCGTCTTGGTCCAGGTCCCCCAGGGGTGTCAAGGAGCTGCCGAATCGGCCAAACTCGTCTTGCCCAGTGAGGGCGAGGGTGGGTGTGGGCTCTATGCCCGCTGGGCTCTGTACGTAGATGTAGACCCGACCCACCTCCTGAGGTCTCCCATCAGCTGTCCGCTCCATAAGCAGGGGTGCCCCTACCAGTAGGTCATCTAGCCTGAAGAAAAGGGAAGACCCAAGCATTTTTTTTTTAATATTTTGTGTAGACACAATATGTATGTATGTATGTATGTATGTATGTATGTATGCTTTTCATGTATGTGAGTACACTGTCGCTGTCTTCAGACACACCAGAAGAGGACATTGGATGTCCATTACAGATGGTTGCTTGCAATTGAACTCAGGACCTCTGGAAGTGCAGTTAGTGCTCTTAACTGCTGAGCCATCTCTCCAGTCCCCAAGCATCTTAATAACCCTTGTCTTGCTATAATTTATTGCCCTCGTGGAGGAACTCCAGGCATTCTGGATCCCCAGGTGCCCTGAGGGCTAGGGTGTAGCATCCTGCCCTCTTCTTGCCCTGACCAAGGAGAAGACAAGCATGAATAGAGTCTAGGAAAAAAATATCCTGAGGGAGCAGTCTGCCTGCACTGTCCCATCCCATGATTGGGTCTGGAAGATGCATCCCTTCCCATCACTCACCCATCTCCGTTGGTATCAGTGGCAGCCACAGCATAGCCAAAGTAGGAGGCCATCTGTGGAGACAAAGGGCAGCAGAGTCAGAACAAGGTTGGTCAGTAAACAGGATCAAGAGAGGCTGTAAGTGGACATTCAGAGGCTCCAGGGAAGGTGGGAAGTTTGACACTGTTGGTCCAGGGCTGCGGGTTAGATGGCAAGAGGGAGAAGTGAGGGCATCCTCACCTGTTCTCCTGAGACGTTGTAGAGGGAATGGATGTCTGAACCATTAAGGACGGTGACCTGAAGATGAAGACAAAGGCCTATAGGTCCTGGATGCCTCATGTCTGAAGAGACACATGGGACAGGCATTCCTCAGGGGAACCTTAGCACTCCTCCGACTCCTTCCTAATTTGCCCTCCCTCCACCTACAGGTTTTCTTTACCCCTTTGCTGTTTTGCTTTCTTCCTCCATATCCTTTATGGATTTTCATCCCTATCCGTTAGAGTCTAGTGATCAGAATCAGATCAGTGGGACCCAAAGCATGGTCTTTGGTCTTTGCCTCTCAGAGACTAAAGAAGAGCTTAGCAGGCAGCAGGCAAACAGTAATTGCTTACTGGATACACACAGGGCCTTCAAACTCAAAAGTCTCAGAACTCTAGCCATCTCTCATCCATCAGAGTCTGCAAGGCACTCACATCTCTGCTGTCTCCTCTTAGCCATTGACCCAGCAGACCTCCAAGTCTCTTGGATCTCGCTCTTTGCCCCTCTGTTCTGCTGAGACCTGGTATGAGCCTTCCCAGGACTGGCTGGACTGTGTCTTGGGTTTCCCTCACTGGCACTGATGCCAGAGAGCAGATGGAGGATTGTGATTCCCACCTGTACACCCCAGGGCCCCTGCAGTCACTCTCAGTCCCTGCCTCTTGGCCAGCCCTCTAAGGCTCTGGTGTCTGGCCTTACTGCCTGTGCTTGTTCAACTCTCCCTTATGCTTCTCACCGTCCTCTTTTACCTTATGAGGCTGCAAACTAGTCTGAGTTCCATATTCCCTGTGTTCTTCACACCTGTGCCTGGGACTCCTTCTTGCCCCATCTGTGTGGAAACCTCACAGACGCTTCTCTGAGGCACCCTCTCTGGAAGGAGATTACTACTTTCTTAAAATGTGCCATTATCTTGATTGCTTTTCTGTAACTTCCAATTCAGAAAGAGTATGAGATTTGGAATATGATAGATATTAGATATTTATCCAGCTGCCCCCAAGTAACATAACTGGTATTTTAGGACAACAGTTTTCTTGTGTGCAAACTGTTAAGATTGTTCCCCACCCCACAGTCCCATGGTGGGGAAGGGAACACCATCATGCATGGACAGTGCCTGGGACATCAAGAGGCTCACCAACAGGGGCTTCCTCAAGATTAAAGCTGTGTGTTTTATCCCACATATTTGACTAGAAGCGTCTTAAGAGATGGGGTAAGATGTCTTCATTTCTTCTCTCACCTTGCCTTAATGTTGTTAATTGAGCGACCGTGTGTGGCACTTGTCATGGTCTAATAATAGCTGGTGGCTGCATACGGTCTAACAATTTACAAGTGCTTTCATTCCTCTCACAAGTGCCTTGTGAGGTCAGGACTATTATTACCCCATTGTACATGGAAGAAACAGCTTAGGGCAGTCAAGCAGGGAACAGTGTAGCAATAAAAGAACAGATTAATTTATCCAGAGTCGGTGTTAGAATCTGAACCTGAGTCTGACCTCACAGACTTCCTTCCCTGAAATCTGGTGCATCCTATGCTCTGATCTCTTTCCTTGATGTCTCCAACAAACTGCCACACAAGACTCTGCACTTAGCCTGGGTGAGAGGGTGGCGGGCAGGGTCTTACATAGCCATAGGTGAGGTTCCCTTTGGGCACACCAGCAACAAAGTCTGCAAAGAGAAGAGAAACTGATGGGTGGAGGTAAGGACAGGGTGGACTCAGAATGTTGTTTCCAGCTTTCTCTCCAGCCCCTGCTTTGACCTGAAGATTCACTTACCTTCTGTGTTGTCACCACTGAATTCACCCACAGCCACAGAGTATCCTGGGGACAGAGTGTGTGGATGTTAGCATTGCCTCCTTGGGGACCCCTATTCTCTGGCCCTCAATCCCTTCATTGTCAGCCTGTACACAAGTATGGCAGCAGAGCTGGTGGCACTGAGTGGGAGAAGCAGGGAACTGAGGATAGAGGCCCCTGATTTCCCCTCCCATTCTCTCCCCACTTGCTTGCCTACCCAAGTAGCTGTCATCATAGAAGGAGCTAGCCTGGCGGGTCTGCAGTTGCCCCTGAACAGGGTTGATGAGGTACTCTGGGTAATAGGACTCCGAGATCTGCTCTTGAGTGGCAGAGAGGATCTGGCCTGGAAGGAGAGCAGAGTAATGGGCAGGGGGAGGTCACAGATGCTTTAGGGAGACTGAGTAGGATTTTAGGAGTATGGATCAAAGCTGGGCAGTGGTGGTGCATACACTTAATCCCAGCAGTTGGGAAGCAGAGGTAAGTGGATCTCTGAGTTCAAGGCCAGCCTGGTATACAAAGTGAATTCTACGCAGAGAAATCCTGTCTTGAAAAACAAAACAAAACAAGCAAAACAACAAACAAACAAAAACATAAGGAAAGAAAGAAAAATAGAAGGAAAAAAAAAGAAAAAGGTTGGATCAAGGAAAGGATGTGGCGCCAAGGCCCGAAGAGGACAGAGGAAGGGCTTACCTTGCCAGAAGTAGCTCCCAGGTCCACCCAGGACCACACGGCCAGTCTATGGGGAGGTGCAGGGAAGAGGGATGAGCATATCATCTGGTACTGACCCTAGATCCTCACTTACTGCCTTCCCTCCCCAATCACCTCACCTTGGTGAACTCAGCACTGAAGCCCCCTTGGCAGTAACCCTGCCCTGCTGCACTGCCAAAATCTGTGAAGGAAGAAGACAATGAGATGAGCTAGCTTGCACACTGATGGGCTGACAGGGAAAAGAGGCAAGAGCAAGAAAGAAGACTGGTCAAGAGTCTCCTGAGCAGCCTTGAAAATATATAGCAATGCCTGGGGGCCATGAAGGGAAAGCTCCAAGCTCCTGGGACCCTCCCATGGAGAAGGCACAGCGGCTCACTACACTCTGGCCCCTACCTGAGCGGCAAGGTGCATACTCCAGAATCCGGGTGAAGTTTTCTGTGGAGAGGTAGCAGGTGCCCACTGGGTCATTCTGTGGGTCCTTTTCTGTACGCCAGCTATACAGTGGAGCGCATGCCTGGGAGGGCCCGAGGCAGGGGGTGTTCAGATTTAGTTTAGTAAGATGACCAACCACCCCCAACCCCTGACCAGGCCTAGCCCTTTCTACCACAGCTTAACCCTTAGCTACCGCACCACTGAGCTCACTCATGCCTCACCAAGATGGAGGAGCCATGGGCCCGAACTGTTGCTCCGAACCACTGCAAGGACTTATACTCCACAGGCTCCTCTCCCTTGGCACTGTGGAGTGAGGATTCCAGGATCCGGGAGCCTTGGGGAAGTTGAAAGTGGACTGTCACACTGGTTCTTAGGGAGGTGACCCTAGCCTTGGCCTAGTTTGCTCAGCATTTCTAGACCCTGAGTCCCTCTGGGACAGGGGTATAGAAGGAGTTTTAGCCTCCTTTGTGTAGCTGGACTTAATTGGTTCTCACTCTTCTTACATACATACATACACACCATACACACACACATGCACATACACACACACCGACAGAAACACATATACACATACATTCACACACACATCCACAGAAACACACACTCACACATTCATAGAAATACACATACAAACACACACACATCCACTCAAAAGACACACAAACACATATACTCACACATCCACAGAAACACATACATGCCGCCCCCCCCCCCCCAAAGTTGTCTCCTTGGATCCTTCATGTCCTTGTAGCTGGAACAGGACACTTTCATTGTAGTTCTGGGGAAGACTGGCCAAGTCCCATGGCTAATCTGTCTGTAGCCAGCCCTGTGTCTCTAATGGCCTCTCCTTTTGCCTCTACACTAGATTTTCCTTTCTGTCTCTTTCCAAGTCTAAACTCTACCCTCTGTAACACTGCTTTTCTTGCTTTTCGTATTCTCCACCTGTCTCTCAGGCTTTTTTATTTGTTTGTTTGTTTGTTTGTTTGTTTGTTTTAAGACAAGTGTCTCATTATGAAGCCCAGGCTGGCCTTGAACTTCTGGTACTCTTTCTGCCTTAGCCTTCAGTGCCCTCAAGCTTTTTTAAGTCAGCCTCAGGAATTGGGGCTGTAACTCCGTGGAACAGCACATGTTTACTATACATAAAACTTTGGGTTCAATGTCTAGTACCCCTTTAGAAATTAGGTGGCCTCCATGTTTTTATGCTTACTTCTTCTTGCCCTCTTATCTCTGAGGACAGACTGCCTGAGTTCATAGCCTTGCTTTCTTACTAGCTGGGTGACTTAACCTCTGCTTCCTCCCTTACAGGATAGGGTTACTAATACTTCATATAGTTGCTGCAGGATTAAGGGGGCCAAGGCACTCACAATAGTGTCTAGCATGGAGTAAAAGCTCTCTGAGTGCTAGTTGAACAGCCTCAGTTTCCTTAGGTCCATCTGCCTGAAGGCTGCGCTCCCTGGGGCAGTGGCTGATTCACGCTGTGCCCAGTGTGCACTATCACTTAGCTTAGGAACAGAACTCTGCGGCCTCCTCTGCCTTTGTCTGCATTACAGCCCTGGCCTCCCAGAGCTGTGGGTGATTCAGTGGAAATGAGAGCCACATGTTTCTGAATCACGCCCGCCCTTCTTGGGCTGGGCTGGGAACATGGAGTGAGTGCCATGGGGAGCCCACAGCTAGGAGCTGGATGGAGTACCAGAACTACTGCTGGGGGAGCACCCCTCACAGCAGGACCCCCCAGGCCTCACCCCCAAACTGCAGGCCCACCCACCCACTTATGCTAGGCCCCTCCATGAATTCTTTCAGCCTACCTTTGCTGTCAAATTGAATGGTAGTACACTGGATAGGACTGGTGCCCCAGGGACACACATAGACAGCACCACCTTGCAGTACATCTGGCTGGCTAGTGTTAGCCTTGGGTGCCCCAACCAGCACACTGACTCTGTGGAGGGGAAAGGAGAATTGGATTAGGATGGGTCCTATTTCCAGGTCAGTGTCTGGAGGCAGGATGCACCCAGACCTTTGGGCCAAGAATGGGGGTGGTGTAGATGTCCCTTGGGTTGTATTTATATCTCAGAAGATGCCACAGATGCCAGAGGCAGGGGCTGGAGTCAGGCATTCCCCATGTGCTGCTGTCACTAACTCAGCTCCTCCCCTCCTCCCATACTCTTCTACCTTCTTCTCCTACTACTAGAGAGAAGAAATCAGAGTCAGTTCCTGGAAAGGGAGAAGAAGACTGGGGTCTGGAGTCCAGCTATTTTGTCTCTTCCATCTACTTGCCAAGATTAGGTGTCCAGCCCAATTGGGGCTGTAGCCCAGGAGTAGAGGATGTGCTTGGCACACACAAGGCCCTCAGCACCAGGCTAAGAAACAATACCAAATGCAATGTACGACCTTTGGTTGAAAGTAGATTAGTGTGTGTGTGTGTGCATGTATGTATGGTTTTTCAAGAGTTTCTCTGTGTAGCTCTGGCTATCCTGGAACTCGATCCTTAGATCAGGTTGGGCTCGAAGTCACAGAGATCTCCCTGCCTCTGTCTTCTAAGTGTCAGGATTAAAGATGTATGCCACTATTGCCTAGCTAAAAAGTATATATTAAAGGGACAATTTAGCTCCAGAACCCCAGGCTCCTGTAGCACCTCAGGACCTTTTCTTATTTTGTACCTTTTCTTCCCAAGACAAATCTTCTCCCCTGGCTGGGACTCTTAAGTGGCAACTGGCCACTTAAGTCTTGGGGCATGTTGGAGGAAAATCTGAATCTCTGAAATCAAGACTATGAAAGCAGGACACTTCCTGGGCCTGGCTGGCCCAACCCTGTGGCCCATAGTGGACCTCACCTTCCTAGCTGGGGCTCTGACACACTCATACCTCTTGCTCACAAATCAGCCCCAGAAAATTTAACTCAAATCCTTCTTTTGGATCCTCTTCCTGGACACACATGTCCGAGATGGAGTCCCTCGAGGGATGGCTCCTGGCATTCATTCTTCCTCTACCAGCTCTGGCCCTTTGCCTCTGGGGTCTCCACACAGTTCTTCTCTACTAGTCCTGGTGGTCCCTTGTCTGCAGGCCCTCCATACAACCACAGCCTCCTTCTCTCTTGGCACTCTCCTCAGGATCTCCTGCAATGACTGCATCTGGCAGTCTGGGCAGCTTTCCTTGGCATCCCAGCTCTGGGCCAGTGTCCCTGCCAGCCTTGGCCTCTCCTCTTCTCCCCTGCTGCCACTGGCCTTGCTCCTCAACCTCCGCCTGTCCCAGTACTGCTTGCTCTCCTGACTTAGATCCTAGGTCCCCTCCTATCTTTTTTTAAAGTTATTTATTCATTTAATATGTATGAATATTTTGCCTGTATATATGTTTATGCGCCATGTGGGTACTTGGTTCCAGAGGAGACCAGAGGAAGGCACTGGATCCCCTGGGACTGGAGTTAAAGGTAGTCATGAGCTGCCATGTAGGTAGTAGGAATTGAACCCTGGTCTTCCGAAGAACCGACAATGTTCTTAACCACTTCTTTTCCTTTTGTTTTGTTTTTTGAAACAGGGTTTCTGTGTAGCTCTGGCAGTGCTGGAACTCACTCTGTAGACCAGTCTGGCCCTGGACTCAGAGATCTGCCTGGCTCTGCCTTCTGAGTGTTAGGATTAAAGGCTTGTGCCATCTTTGACTGGCTTCTTCCTTCTTTCTTATTCTCAGATTGTAGGCCTCTTTGCCCCTCATGGTTTCTATACCCTTTCAGCTTTCAACATTCCCAACACCCACCCCTTTTCTTGCAACAGGCTGTTCCTCATTCTTTATCACTAGGAACGAGGGCCCAAAAGGGGACTTGTCAAAAAGACAAGTCTTCTGAGAGTCAAACTGAGGGGGAAGGAGTCTAAGAGCAGCAAGGAAGGCAGTCCCCAGGACACCGGTGGAGTATGGGTGAGAGTGGGGTCCAGAGGCGTAGGAGGGCGGGGGGGGGGGGGGGGGGGGGAGGGGGAGGGGGAACAGACAGGAGGTGCCTTAAGTTGTAGAGTGGAGAGGGGAGGTGCCAGCTTCTGTTACCCGGGGGACAGGAAATGTTTACTGCTTGTGGCTTCCGGTCAGTTTTCAACCTCTCACTTCTCCATTTGTCTCCCACCTCTTAGGCATTAAAGCCAATTAGAGGTTTGAGATACCACTCCACCAGCCTAGTGACTTTCAGGTGAGAATGCTGAGAAAAATGAGAAGCTGCAGCCCCAGGGTGGGGATGAGGGGAGAGAAAGAGGTGTGGTCCTGTGTAGCTGGGGCTGCTGGGCTGCTACAGAGAACTTGGCCACTGCCTTTGGCTCTACAAGAGTGAGGGCAGAGCACAGGAACCAGACCTCTGCGCCGGGAGCTGAGAGCTCTGGTTCTTGCCCTATCTCAACATGGGCTTGGATTTCCTCTGTTCGTCTGGGTTCTATCAGGATTCCCCAAATTTCTCTCATACCATCTGCATTCATGAAGAAACTGAGAAAGAAGCATTTGTCAGTCCTTTCAAAGCTTGTGAAGGCTGTAAGTCCATTGGCCAAGGGGATGTCTGTTCATTGTGTGAAGGTTTGGGGATCCCGGAATGCAAACAGGGGACAAGGATCCAGACCAGGTCCCCTGACACATGACTTCCACCTAAGGCTAGTGGTGTATCCATTTTAGTAGTCCTGATTCTGGCACCCACACATGCCAGGTGAGGTGCCTGTGCCAAGATTGCCATGTACCCTTATTCTCCTCCTACCTGCTTCCTAAATCCCATAGCAGTAGAATCCTCATAGTAATTCAAGAGGGTACCAAGGGAGGGTCATTTGGGCTGTTTTCAATATTGTAAAAAAGCCTAACGGAAACCGTGCATTTACCTGATAAGGCATCCCAGGCTAATTAAAACTCCAAGTGCATTTGCTTTTGGCTGTGCTACACCAACTTGTATGGGGAACCTGATTATCTCAGGCTGGTCAGAAGCACTGATTGGCAGCTATAGATACTTCTGGTTCGTAAAAGATGAAAAGACCATTAATTATCTCCCACTGGATGCAGCTTGGCAGTTAGACTCTATTAGAGTCCAAGAGAAGAATACTTGGCATTATTTCTCCTGAAGTCTTAGTGTTTGGAGGTTCTAGTTAGTCTTTTGAGAAGCCGCTACACAGAACATCCACTGGCTTTAGGACTAATGTAGATGCCCTTCAAGTGCTACATGAGGGCCAACCAACGCAGTTCTGACTTCCCTCAACAAGTCTCCAAATGCTGTCTTAGTCTTATTACCTTATTTGACAGATGGGAAAACTAAATCCAAGAGAAGTCACACCCATACAGGGTTGCTCAGAATCCTTCCCAGGATGTGAACTGAGTTCTGGAGTTCTGTAATGCTGTTTCCTAGGCTAGTGTTCTGTTCTGCCCCATTACCAAAACATCTCCTCTCTTCACTATCTTCCTAGCCAAGCTTCTGATTAACCAAGCCCTTGTTCAATATCCAGTTACTGTTTGACTCCCTTGGCTTGGTGAGGTCAGGGTAGAGAGCAGCAGGTGGGTCAGGGCCGAGCTCCCACAATCTTACCTCACTCCTGGCCAGGCCAGAGGTGGACATCTGCTTCTGGAACCCTATGTACATCGGGAGACATCTGGTTGGTTGAGTAAGAGCTGCCTCCAGCAGATTGGTCCATTTAAAAGCCACTTTCCCTCCTCTAGCCTTTCTTTCTCAATGATGAGTTGCTTTTGAGTGATTCCTAAGCTAATTTCTAGTTCTAAATTTCTAAGACTTCTGAAGCAATAATACTTTCTCTGTTCAACACAGATTTTTAAAAATAATCTAGTGAGAAATGAATATAAAAGCTTACGAGATATGTGAGAAAACTACTATAGCCATCACAATTAGCAAGTACTACAAGCATGTTAGGACTGAAGATGTAGCCTAGCAGGTGGACTGCTTGCCAAGCATGCACAGAGGCCCTGGGTTCAATCCCCATAAACTGGGTGTGGTGAGGGTGTGACAGAGCCTGCCTACAATCCTAGCACTCTAGAGAGGTAGGATCAGAAGTTCAAGGTCATCCTTGGCTACACAGTTTTGAGGCCAGCCTGGGAATGAATGAATGAATGAATAAATGCAAGAAAGAAAGAAAATTAGAATGGGAAGGTATCAGGGAAGAACATCAGAATCAGGAATCTCCCCCACACAAAACTCATGCCTTGTGTATATTGCTCAACCTCTGTGGGCAGGCACCTTTTAGATAGATATTGTCTCATTTAATCCTAAAACCAAGTTAGGCATCATGTTCAAGGGAAGGCTGAACTACAAGGATTTAAGTAACTTGCTCAACCGTCAGCTCTTTAGTGAATGGTAAGCACTCACACCCAGAGCTGCCTGGCTTCAGGCTTCACCCTTTATGTCTGTGTAACCTCTGCTGAGCTCACCCTGTTCTCTTCATTACAGGAGAAGTGATACAGGAGAAACAAGGATTACCAAGACCACAGCCACAAAGGGGCTGAGTTTTTTCTCAAGAAGAGGGGTGGGGAGAGTCTAATACACACAGATGCTGGGAGGGAAGTCACAAGGAAGGAGAATGGCCTAGAGCTTATGCCCAGAGCAAAGGGGAGGGAGGGAGTAAAATGTGAGCGGGACACCTGGGTTCTCTTGAGGAATGGAGAGGCTGGGTCTTGTTTTTAGAAGAGACCTCAGGGACTGAAGGATCAGGTCAGGGGTCACCAAGAGTGCAAAGTCCAACTGATGTTTGTGTGGGGTGGAGTGACACCCTGATGGGGGAAAACACTCTATACTCCCTCCATCCTCTCTGCTCCATTAGGGTTGTGGTAAGAAGTTTGGGGGACCCTGGCAGAGGCTCCAGAACAGGGTGATAAAATGAGGTTTGGGTAAGAGGCCAGGGTGTGGGGTGGGGACCTTGAAAAGCTCAAATTCAACGGCTGTGACCTAGTTATCTTTCTGTTTTTTCTATCCCTAAGCCCCTCAGATAAAGTTAAAAACTGTCCTTTCCCCAACCAAATTAGCTAGAGTTAACCCCACCCCCAGCCCCCTAATTAAATAACAGCTAAAATCAGATGACTTCTGACAAAGGTCCTATTAAGCCCTAAGATCCCAGGGTTGGTGTAGGTGCTAGCATGGGCAGAGAGAGGCTCAGAGCTAGAAGGTGGGTGGAGAAACACCTACTGCTGTCCTCAAATGGGTTCAGGAATCTGGCATCTGGGGTTCCTTAGCCCAGCAGCTGGGACTGTCACTTTTCTCTTACTTTACCGACCTCCTCCCCTTATTTAAACATTGTTTCAATGTGGTCTCTAACTCTGATTTTCCCAAGCCTCTGGGCACCAGTCTAGGTCTGCTAATTACCCGGAAATAAGGATTCTCCATAGATTTTTCAGGAACCTTCGTTCTGATGCTCTTGGGCCCAGAGAGCCAATATCTTCCCAGCTTCCGACCCTAGTCCCAGAAGTCTGAGTCTCAGTTCTACTACAGCCGACAAGCTACAGGAAATCAGCCTTTCTCTTCCTCCCAAGAGCTAGAGCAAGAGGGAAACCGCCCACCCCCTTCAGGCGCGCGCACTCACACCCCTCCCGACACATCCGTGCACCGCCCTGGATTGATCCCGCCTCTAGCCCCAGTACCCCCAGTGCCAGGGTCCTGGGATTCTCCCCAAGTTCTTGGATCTTCCTGTCTGAAGAGATTGGGGGTGGGAGACAATTCAGGAGACTGAGGTGAAAGAGGAGGGAGCCTTCGTCCTCCTCCCGGGTCTTTCCTGAGTCTGAGTTGATGGGGGAGGGGAGGATGAGACTGGCCCCCACATACATAACCTTCCGACCCCCTCAGTCTGTCTTTCCTCTTAATGCACAGGCTCACCCAGCTCCAACCCTCTCAGTGGCCCCACGAAGGATCTCGAGGTTCTTCCACTGCCCCCTAAGGCCCTGCCCGGCCTCCGCGCCCCCCCTCGACTCCCACCCGCCACAGGTCTCCCGCAGCCCACAGATCACCAGAGACCCTAAGCTTTCTGCGCCCTCTCCTCCCGATTGGCCCCTAGATCCTGCCTGTACTTCTCTAGCTTCTATATTCGAGTTCTCTCCTCGTGCCACACAAGTTTGGACACCGATCTCACACTCCACGTCGGCCACGGTCCCTCCCTACTGCAGCACGGGCCCCCAATTCTAGCTTGGGCCCCCAACTCAAGTCTTAGTCCTTCCAAACTCCGCCCTTCAACTCAAGTCCTGGTCGCCTCCAGTCCTCGGCGCGCCCCCAGTTTCCAGGTGGCCCCCTGCCCGCTTCCCGCCGCCAACCTCGTCACTCACCCGTCCCTTCCCGGCCGGTAAAATTCTACGGAGAAGCCAAAGAGGGAGCCGGGGGGCCCGGAGAGCACCGCCGGGGCCTCCGCGTCTAGGTTGAAGCCCCCAACCTGGAGTGGTGGCGGCCACAGTAGCAGCAGCAGAGGCAGCAGCGGCGGTAGGCGTCGGGGCCCCCAGCGCAGCAGCACCGCGTGGAGAGGAGATCGTGGCGACCGTGGCGTCCAGCTCCCCATAGCGCCCGCTCTTCCCTGTCCTGGGGCCACCGACCCGGAGCCGCTTCCTAAACCTCCCAGAGGCGAATGACTCAACGCGGGGAGGAGTTTGCCAAACTCCCGGCTGGGCCCTCCCCCCGGCCGCCGGGCCGGCTGGCGGGGGGGCATTCCTGGGTCCCGGGGACGCTGAGGCCGCGCCCCGCACCCCGAAGGGGCGTGGGGGACCGCACCTCTGCACCCTGGCTCCGGCCCCAGCTGGAGGCTGGTGGTCTGGCCTGGCTCAGACTGGGCGGGCTTGGGTTCTTCGCCCTCCTCTCTGCTTACCCCTCCTTCCTCCTCCTCCTTTCCAGATGTACAACGTAAACGCTCGGAAAAGCAGTCGGAAAAAGGGAGCAGAAAATTTCCTAATGAGGAAAGGAATCACCTCTGGGGGGCGGAGGGAGCTTGAATATTGTGTGTGTGGGTCTCTCTCGTTTTTTAGGAAAAAAACTTTGGGGTCGAGAGACAGGGGACTCCTCTGGCATCGGGCCAACAGGGATTCCCCTTGCCTTCCGGGGGCCACTGGGTGCCTGGTTTTGGGCCAGCTGGATTGGGGATTCTGCAGCCCCGTCACAGAATGCTCCCAGGCAGCCTCCTGGAGCAGCTTCGTTAATCTCACGAATTCTGCGGCTGCCTCCCCTTCTCCCCCAAGCTGATAGAGTGGAAAGAATAGGAGTTTTGTGGTCTCTGACACAGGTCTTAGTTCTCTAGCTATTAGTGTAGGGGTTGGAAGTCTCTGTCATGACCCTTTCTTGGATTTGATACTGACCAAGTGGCCAACCCCTCAGTTTAGTTCCTTCACCAAATTGCCTGGTTCCCTGGATAAACCCTAGAAAGATAAATAATGGGTAGCTGTTGTGATGGTGGTGGTGGGGAGTCTAACCAACTTTCAGCTTTTGTTGGTCCTGCAGCCCAAGACACTCCCATGGCTTGTGTAAGTAGAGGAAGGGGTGATAGTAAGTGAAGGTACCTTGCTAGCCCCTAGCTCAGGCTGTGTGTGATGAGATCACCTTTCAGGATTCTAGTCTTTATCTTAGTCTGGGGGAGGGGAGAGAGGCCTAGAGTCTCCCCTAATCCTCTTCTCTTTCTACTTCCTTCTCTGCCTTTTCCCTTCAGGATTTTTCCCCTTTCAGAATAATGTCCACAAAGTAAAATCATACCCTTCTCTTTTGACCCATTGTGTCCTGTGGGGGTTCCAAATAAAAATCCCAGAGTGATTTTCTTTTTCTGCTGTAAGCTTCCTCTCATTCATTACTCTTACTCTGCTTTCTATCTCCAATCACCTAGCTAGATCTTCAAAAGCAGATCTCCAGGGCCAATTGCAGCCCCAGAGAGAGGCCAGCTGGACAGGCCACAGCCACGCTGGCCCCATTCCACTTTCACATCTGCAAGTCCTGACCCTTTGTCAGGTGAGGAACCCAAGGAATCTGTGGTCAGGATCTCAGGCAAGCAGTACCCAAAGTCAGCCTCTGGTGTAACTGGCCAGGGGGAACCTGGTTGGAGTGAAGGATGGAATATTACTGTTTATAGACATCCATGTGAGACTTGGGTCCCACATGTGTGAATCCAGCCCTCTCCTTTCTCAGCCCAGACCTGATTTTTCCCAGGACTTAGGAGCTAGGGGAAGAAGGGGGGTTATACGGCTAGGGAGGTGTGTGACTCAGATCCTCCCAGGAGCCTTGGTGGGGGACAGGGGACATTGTGTCCTGCCCTGGTCCTCCTCCTCAGTCCCCCAACATTGGCCAACTCAAACAGGCCCCCTCCCTGTCCATTCCTTGCTCCTGTTTACACAGGAGCCCCTTAGTCATTCTCTGGCTGGCTGTTCCACTCTCCCCAATATCCCTCCTCTCTTGGCTCTCTCTGCCCTTATAAGTCCTCACCCAGTGGCCCTGACACCTCTGGCTTTCTCACTTGCCTTCCTTGCCTTTGCTTAGCCTTCTTTTCCTCTGCTTCTTGTTGAGTCTGAACTGGACTTTCTTCCTGCTTGGAGGCATTTCAGCAAAAACCCTCCAGGCCAGTTAGAGAAAGATCCCCAGAGGCTATCCATCTAATCTTCTTTAGAAGAGAAAATTGCTATAGAGTGATGACTCGTTTAAGGTCACATGGCTAACCAGTTAAGGAGTGTTTAGGACCTGAGTGCTTAAAATTTTGTTTGTTTGCATTTATTTTGTGTGTATGAGATCGTGCAGAGATAATGATACACATGTATGGGTCAGAGTACAACAGAGCAGTCGGGTTTCTTACTCCACCATGTGGCTCCCTGGGATCAAACCCAGATCATTAAGTTTGAGGTAGCAAGTACCTTTACCATTTTGCCAGTCCAGCCTGACGAGGGTGCTTTGACTCCAAGCCCACAGCTCTCTTCTTAGGCCACTGCTTCTGCATCTATTGTCTCCTCTCAATATTTCTCCCAGTTCTGTATATCTCATCTTCTCTTTGATCTATCTGTGTGCGATTTTGTGTATCTCTGGATTCCCTCTCAGATCTGATCTCTGGTACTCTCTGTCCTATGGTTTCATGGTAATGATTTGCTTTGGTGGCTATTATTAATCATAGTGTGCTCCATGATGGAGGCACAGAGGGTGAAAGACAAGGTCAGGGCCCTACTCACCAAGCTCCTGCTATCAACAGCTTGCCTCTTTGAAGGCTGCAAGTTTAGAAGCAGAAGAGTGAGTGAATTTCCACAGAGAAATTCAGATGCAGATGCAAAGTCTAAAGTTAGTCCTGCCAAGCTCTGGCAACCAGGTTAGGGTGTGAAACTGTGATGGCTTATTCAACACACGGTATATGTTGGGTTCTGGTCTGAGCTTTAAGCTGTTTCTCTTCCATGTAGTCTCCCCAAAGGCCCAGTGCTGAAGGTATGACCGTCCTAATTTTACTGTTAGGAAACAGCCTCAGAGGAATGCCTATCAGCATTACAGAAGGAGAAGGGCAGAGGAGCACCAGAGCAATCCTGGAAGAGGCTTGTTCTTCCCATGGTTAGCCCTCTGCAAAGCTGGACTTCTACATGGGAGTAGGCATCTTAATCTAGATCTTCTGTTCTTGGGGGTAGGAGAGGAGGATTGTATATACAACCCATGAATTTTCTGAAACTGGAGGGTTTCAGTGTGCGTGATTTCTCTGGGGTAAGACTCAGTAGCTTCTTCTTTCAAATGCCTGGAAACTGAGAGCACTGAATTTGGGTGCTTTGAATTTAAGAAGTAGGCTTCAACCTTGTGGGGCCTGTAGAAACTTTGTCTGGATAAAGTGGACTGAGGTCCTCAAGAAACCAACCTCTTACTAACTGGACTCAGTGGCACATGCTTGTAATCCTCACACTTGGGAAGCTGAGACAGAATTATGAATTCCAGGCCTGTGGAGACTACTTAGTGAAACCTTGCCTTGAGAAACTAGTGGAGGTGGTGGCACAGTCTTTAATCCCAGCACTACGGAGGTAGAGACAGGAGGAAATCTCTGAGTTTGAAGTTAGGCAGGTTTACTAAGCAAGTTCCAGGACAGCCAGGGCTACACAGAGAAACTCGATAAATTAAAAACAAAATAAAACAAAAACCCCATATCCAAGCCCCCACTCTCATCCCTCCCCCAAACTCTCCTTTCTCCCAAAACCTTTTCTGGCTGTTGAGACTGATACACAACAAGTAGGCCATTGGTGTGCTAAAATAGACTGATTCAGAGACTCCCCAAAACTGGAGAGACTAGCTCTGCCAGAGACCTCAGGCTAGTGGCTTCTTTCCAGAGCCACCTTTCTTTTACTTGAGTTATTGCTCAGACTTAACGGTTTCAAAAAAGAAAAAAGAAAAAGAAAAAAAAAGATAACACAGGTCAGCAGAAAAGGAGATAGAGAGGAGAGGTTTGACTGCAGAACGCAGCCCCCTGTCCTGAACTGGAGTAAGCAGGAGCGGGATCTCTGGGTGGAAGGAGAACCATTTGTGAAGAGGATGGAACCGCATGGGTCCATCAATACCACAATCCCAGTTACAGCAGCAGCCTAGGGGCAGAGCCTGCTGAAGTTGGGGCACTGCTGTCTGTCAGAAAGGGAAGTGGGAAAGTACAGGAGCAAGCCCTCTGAACTCAGGGGCTCTGTCATTGCCTGACTCAGGTCTCTGTTTAGGGAAACTGATGGCTCCATCATCTGTGAGTCACTACTCACCACTCCCACCCGTCTGCCCTGGGAGAAACCCCTCCTTATGTCCCAGAGATTGTACTCCCTTCCCAAACCCCGACTTCCCTATGAATGTAGGAGGTGGTGTTTGCCAGGGTTACCAGAGCAGTCCTGGAGATAAATGCTTAGGTCCTCTTGGGGCTGTGGAACTCTGAACATAGCGACTGAAATGGTGCCAGGAATAGCTTTGCAGACACCAAACTGGAGTTTTCTGGACTAGGCTAGAACAGAGGGATGGGGATATGTGATGGGCATTGATAGAGAAGGGACACTGTGATAAAAAGTACCAGTCCTGATACAAATTGGCCAATGGAAAAATAGCCACTCTCACTAAGTACCTCTCTTTCAACTTTCTTTGGTTTTTCTTTCTCTTCTTTCCCAGTCTTTTGGGAGTTACCAGAGCTCTACAGCAAAATTTAATAACCCGGATAGGAAGTTAAAAGGAAAATAAGATCCTCAGGGGTGCCCTAAACATTGACCTCCTTTGATTTACTCTTTTACCCCACCCCCATTTCTTTTAGTCATTGTTCCCCCTTTGCTAGTTCCTACCTCTGGAGAGGGAAGGGGTGACTGATACTTCTTAGCTAAAGGCCTGGAAGCTGAAAGAAGAGACCCATCGGGGTGGGAGCTGTAAGTGGGAGTGTCAGCTTCCTGGGATGGCCTTCCCAGATGTGGGCACATCTGGAGCCCATCAGGGAGGGACCTGGAGCACTAGGATTTCCAGTGCACATCCGATTGAGACTGCAAGGGGTTGTGGATGAGCCAGGACTTCCCTCATACTTCCATAAGTCTGCCTGCCATTTCTAGCTCTCTCTGGAAGTATTTCCAGCCAAGACAGGATGTTGAAACATAGGCAGGGCCCAGTCAGGGAGAATAAGAAAGCCAAGGATTGTACCCCAAATCCAGACATTCAGTAGCTACAGAGCTTTCTGGTTCTATAGCGATGACAGTATTTCTGATCTGATAGGAGTGTGTGTGTGTGTGTGTGTGTGTGTGTGTGTGTGTGTATGTGATGGTATATACTTTGTCCTTAACATATAGCATGAAGCTGAAGATAGGTCCCAGCATAACCACCTGCTTGCTTTTCAGGAAAAAGTTCTCCTCAGGAGATCACTAGACCTTTGGCTCTCTTCATCTCTCTACCCACCCCAAACAAACACACACACACTCCTTCCTTGGCTGCAGATTCCTCTTTGTCTGTCATCGCTTCACAATGAGCACATTTGTTTTCTAGGGATCATGTGCAAGGCTAAGAATAGGCAGACTTTTTTACCCTTCAGTCAGTCTACCTATCACAGAGCTTGAAATCATGGGGTTTAGAGTGACCTTACAAGAGTTCCAGGTGTCTGTTGTAGCAAGCATTGTATAACAATGAATAACAATGTATAAGACAGAAAGTCTCTGTGGCTGGAATTCCTGAGGCCAATGATAGAGCACTTCCTCTGTGTGTGTGTGTTATGTGTGGGTGGTGTGTGTGTATGTGTTTGTGTGTGTATGGTGAGTGTGTGTGTGTGTGTATGTGTGTGTGGCTGCCCTTTCTTTTCTTCTAGAATAGTAGCTGGAAGAGGAGTCAAACCTTATAAGATTTTTTTTCATTTGTTTACATTCTGTGTGCATGTGTATGTTTGTGCATGTGAAACACAAAGGAAGACATTGGGTCTTTCTTCCTTCTTTTTTATTTTTTATGCTTTTTGTTTTTGTTTGTTTGTTTTTTGGAGACAGGGTTTCACTGTGTATCCCTTGTTGTCTTGGAACTCACGCTGTAGAACAGGCTGGCCTCAAACTCAGAGAGACCCAACTGACTCTGCCTTCCAAGTGCTGGGATCAAAGGCATGTGCTACCATTTGCTTGGGCAGTTTTTTCAGTTGCTCTCAATCAAAACAGGATTTCTTTTTCTTTTTTTTTGATTTTTGTTTTTTTCGAGACAGGGTTTCTCTGTGTAGCCCTGGCTGTCCTGGAACTCACTCTGTAGACCAGGCTGGCCTCGAACTTAGAAATCTGCCTGTCTCTGCCTCCCAGAGTGCTGGAATTACAGGCGTGTGCCACCACTGCCCGGCTCAAAACAGGATTTCTTTGTAATGCTCTGGCTATCCAGGAATTCACTCTGAAGACTGCCTCAAACTCTACCTGCCTCTGCCTCCCAAGTGCTGGATTAAAAGTGTGTCCCACCATACCCAGCTGAATACTTATGTTCTTTTAAAACACACATATACATGTAAAGAAAAACTAAATTTCACAAGTAACATTGCATTTTTAAGATTATGTGCAGTATTTTGAAGTATATTGGGAAATTTAAAAAGATCTAACTAATTAACAAGAGCATTGCATCACAGAGTTACTTAGTGGTAAAGGGACCCTCTTTTTATAGCTGCCAAGGAGTGACATACCATGGTTAACTGTAGTCACTTTGATGGGCATGGTGGCACATGATCTTAATCCCAACACTTATGAAGCAGAGATAGGAGGATCTCTATGAGTTCCAGGCCAGTCTGGTATATTTAGTGAGTTCTAGGCCAGCCCAGGATACATAGTGAGACATGTCTCAAATAACAAAAACAAAACAAACAAACAAACAAATAAACAAACCCAAAGCAAACCCTTGCTTTATGTAGATCCTGAAATTGACTCTAACTATAAGTATGTGTCCTTGGGCTAGCATCTCCTTCTCCTACCTATTCCAGCCTCTGGTATTCTCCTCTCTATTATCAGATTGACTTGTTTATAATGCACATATGAATGACATCATGTGACATTTGTTTTTCAGCACCTGGTTTATTTTACTCAACAGGATGTCCTCTAGGACAGGATTATCTATGCTAGATCAAATGGCAGCATTTCGTTCTTTTTATGGCTGAAGCATATTCCACTTCTGCCTCCCAGGGTGCTGGGATTACAGGTGTACGCCACCACCACCTGGCTCACTGGGCACATTTTAAGCCACAGTTTCTGTACTCACTCATTGATTCATTGTTGACTATTGAGAACAAGTCTACAATGCAAGAATGCAGATATCTTTTCAACACACACATTTCATTTTCTTTAGTTATTCTCAGAGGAATTCTAGATGGATGTATGACATTGCCTTCGATATTTTTCCCAGTACCAAATCTAGAGTGTCATATATACTAGAAAAGTGTTTCATCATTGAAATACATATACACATATACATATACATATATGTGTATGTGTGCATATATATAGTGTCTTAGTCAGGGTTTCTATTCCTGCACAAACATCATGACCAAGAAGCAAGTTGGGGAGGAAAGGGTTTATTGAACTTACACTTCCATGTTGCAGTTCATCACTAAAGGAAGTCAGGACTGGAACTCAAGCAGGTCAGGAAGCAGGAACTGATGCAGAGGCCATGGAGGGATGTTTCTTACTGGCTTGCTTCCCCTGGCTTGCTCAGTCTGCTTTCTTATAGAACCCAAGAGCACCAGCCCAGGGATGGCACCACCCACAAGGGGCCCTCCCCACTTGATCACTAATTGAGAAAATGCTCCACAGCTGGATCTCATGGAGGCACTTCCCCAACTAAAGCTCCTTTCTCTGTGATAACTCCAACCTGTGTCAAGTTGACACACAAAACTAGCCAGTACATATAGTATATCCTCGAATATATATGTTTATATATTTTTAGATGCCATATATATATATGTATATAATAAATGTGTACATGCTTACATAGTATATAATATTATATATAATTTAGAAAAATGGGATATCACTAAATTTCCCCAACTGGCCTCAAACTCCTGGGCTCAAGGGATCCTCCAGCTGACAAGATACTTTTGTGGTGCTAGAGATTGGGCCCTAGACCTATGAGTGCCTAGCAAATACCCAGCAGCTGAGCTACAACCTAAACCTCACAAGTTTTTTAAAAACCCTGAATTCCAAAATTGCAACTTACAATGAGAAAATAATATGAAAGTAGTATTGTACACAGTTTCCAAACTTGCAATTAACAGTGGTTTCTTTCTTTTCTTTTTAAAATTAATTTATTTATACTCTTGCTCTTTTTTTCAGACACACCAGAAGAGGGCATTGGACCCCATTATAGATGGTTATGAACCACCATGTAGTTGCTGGGAATTGAATTCAGGACCTCTGGAAGAACAGTCAGGGTTTTTAACCATCTCTCTAGCCCAGCTTCTTTCTATTCTACCAAGATCTGTTGGACTTCTTGGTTCATCTGTTGCAGACTTTGAGCTTGCTGGTGCACTCCTTAGATCCCAGTACACAAGAGGCAGAGGCAGGCAGAGCTCTGTTGAGTTCCAGACCAGCAAAGGTTGCATGGTAAAACCCTGACTTAAAAACAAACAAGCAGCCTGGTCTACTGAGTGAGTTCCAGGACAGCCAGAGCTACACAGAGAAACCCTGTCTTGAAAAAATCAAAGACAAACAAACAAACAAGCAAGCAAACAACAAACCAAAACCCCCAAATCTACCACCACCAAAACTTATATAGCAAAGACCCAGCACCCATTTCTTCCCACCTCAGCCTCTGGAAGAGGATGCACTTCTTGACTCTTTGGCTGAGATCGCTTTCAACAGCTGTTCCCCAGTTTACAAGCTGAGTTCCTTCCTGTTCCAGATTCAAATCAACATTTGACTAGGTTCCACATAACCTAATACTGGAGGTACACGTAGGGTCTCTAAGTCTCCAAGATAGAGGGGAGGTGTGTGATAGACTGACCTTGGAGGGGCTGGGAATATGTTCAGTGGTTAGAGTGGTAGCATGTGCAATGTCCTGGGCTCAATTCCCAGTACTTGAGAAGAAAATTGGGTGAATCAGGTGGAGAGCTGGGCAGTAGGGGAGGGAAAGGTAAGATGACTTCTATCTCTAGGAAGTTAGGATTTCATTGAGGTTGCTTCCTTTCAGTCCAGGCTGCTATGGCTGGCCAAACTGCTACAGTCTGAGACTCAACTCTTATTCCCTAACCTCAAGCAAACTGCCTATACAAGTTGTAGGAAGTCTAGGTAAGGAGGAAAGGCAGAATAGAGGGTGCAGGGAGGAAAAACCAAAAGGAGAGAGGGGAAAAAAGAAGGGTGAAAGGAAGTTATCACCAGGTAGGGAGTCTTTGGAAGACAGGGAAGTCATCAGAAAGAAATATCTGGAGAAAAAGAAATGATGTGGTTACACGGTAAGACCCTGTCACCAACCAAACAGAGGAAGAAAAAGAGGATCTCACATCTGTTGCAACTCACCTTATTCATTTTGGGCATCTGAGCCACCTAAACAAGCCCGTGATGGTGTTATTTTCAGCACAAAATCTATGACTCTACCCTATGAACCCCAAAGTCTGTAAGGACAGTCAATGAGGCCTTTGATCTATGCTCTTTGTATGCTCTTTGGTTGAGCATACAAAGGTCTGTGAACATGAGGAAGGAGGGAACTGGGCTGGGTTGAGACTTTTTTCCAGACAGGGTCTTAACTTGCAGCCAGGCTGACCCGGAACCATAGAGAAGTACATCCTTTTACCTCCTGAGTGCTAGGGTTAACAGCCACTAGCAATTTCCAGAGAGTAGAAGTAGGGCTTAGAGAGAAGGAAGAGTGACTAGGAAGGGAAATCAGGAGTGGGGTATGAAAGAGAATTGAGAAGGAAGGTACTGACAGATGGTAGAAGAGAGGAGAAGGAAGGAGAAGAAAGGGGAAGAGAGGAAAGGGAGAAGAGATGTGGAGGTAGGCTGTTGTGGAGTCCTGAGGTGTGGATAGATACACTTTGGAAGCCACCTGAAGGGAAAAGTTCAAAGCCTTTTCTGTAGTTGATAAGGAACTCTCCACTAGTCACTGAGAGGCAGCTGCAGTTCTGATGAGGCTGGGAGTGGGCCGCCTGGTTCACTTCATCACCAAATTTCCTACTATCCTCTTAGGGCCTAGGTTTCTATGTCATTTTTAGGTCCTTGAGTAGAATTTATGTATGTATGTATGTATGTATGTATGTATGTATGTATGTATTAATGTATTATTATTATTATTATTATTATTATTATTATTATTTTGGGTCATCTGCCCTCCTGATCACCATTGCTTGGGCACAGATTCCTGGTCACTCTTCTCCCAATTTACCACCTGCAGGCCAGTCTCTCTTCCTGGTCTCTTTAGGTCAACTCCTCTGGCTTATTCACCTTCTGTGGCAGGCAGAGATGAAGCAGACTAGAGGTGTATCCTGCTTTCAGCTCAGTTCCCCTTCCCCCTCCAAACTGAGGCTGAGACACTGATGCAACTGTCCCTTTGGCTGTTTTCCTACTCCTGAATCCCAGGGGTGGTGTTTGGGGGTGGGAAGAGGGGAAGGTCTGAGGTGGAAAGTCTGACGCTGAGTCCAAGCCCCCAGCCCCACTCAGACCGGCTGAGCTCATCTCTTCAAGCAACCACAGCTGGATGTTTTCCATGTGATCACCTCAGGGAGCAGCAAAGCTCCAGAAACCCAGGCAGCTGACAGAGTTTTACAGGAAGCAGGCTGCAGGCCAGCCAGTGCACCCGCACCCTACGTGCCTCCTGTCTACCCTTTTGCTACATCCTGCTGGCTATAGTCCAAGGAGAGGAGTAGAGAAAGGGTTCTAAGCCTGGAGAAGTACCAAAGCTGGACCAGCTTGTGGGACCCAGATGGCAAGATTTCTTCATCCCTCTACAACAATGTTTGCTGTTTCTATCAGACAGCTTAGGTGAGGTGCAGCGCAATTGTGTCTATGAGCTGGTAACCCATGTGTGCATTTTACAAACACACACACACACACACACACACACACACACACACATGCTCTTCCTCTGAACGGTACTTGCATTTGTTTCCTGGGGTGGGGTATCTGTGCTCTGAGTGGTCGACAAGGCCCAAGTTTGGGGTGATGTGAGGGTATGAGCCCTTCTGTCTTCTTCTCAGAGACACAGAAGATGAGGTAGCAGGTTTAAGAGGAGGGCTACCATTTCTCACAATTCCTGTTTCCCCACAATCAGCTCATCTCTCTCTTAACTGTTCAACCATAGATAACCAGAGGGCAATAGAAACAGGAATGGGTTCTTTTGGTGGAGGACACAGGTTTGGGTGGGGACAGTTGCCTAGCACTGGGTACAGGTACTTTTGGGAGAATAGCCAGGCTCCTGTTGTGAAGGCTGGATGCTTGCTATTTATTTGTGTTTGGTTTGTGAGGGTGAGTTCAGCTCCATAGCTTTGGTTAGCCTGGAAGTTGTCATGAAGCCCAGGCTGATATCAGACTTGAACTTTTGCTTCCTACTTTTGCTTCCCAAGTGCTAGGATTACAGGTGTGAAATCCAGGGCCTAGCTAAACCTGTCTTTGCTAGGGGTACTGTGATGTCTGCATAGGGTGGAGGGGCTGGAGGCAGCATGGGCAGGAACTGCTTGGCTGTTTGTTCCCTCTCTTTCCTGCCTCTTTTGTGGTGGCAGACTGGCTTCCTTCCTTGCTTCAGCACCTTGGCTCCCAGCTCATTTCCGCTCTTATATTCCCAGTGTGGCTCTCAACCTTACATAACAGAGTTTTTCCGTGCATGGTCTTCTGGGCAAGGAGACCCCTGGGTGGGTGAGTCAGGGACAGAGGAATGCTAGTGAGCTGCCTCTGTATCCTTCCTTCACCCCATTCAAAGCCAGTAGCCCTGAACTAAGGGAGAGGCTCCTTTGCCAGAGGTGGAAAGCACTATCCTAGGTGTATAGTTACCTGGGCTTGCTTCTCCTTTGGCTTGGGATATAGTGCAGGCCTGAAAAGATACCCAAGCCCAGCTCAAGCTAGTTCAGATTCCTTCTTTGTGTCCCTAGTTGGCTGTCTTTGCTTCAGTCTGCCACTGTCCCACCTCCCACCTCCAATTCACTGCCCTACAAGTCAAGGAATGTAACTTTTCTTTCTCACTCTCTCATTGATTAGTCATGGGCACCCCATCCCCTTGGGAACTGTTACTCACTCTTGGGCCCCCCTTTTCCGGCTATCTCCTCAGAGCTGGCTTAACTCCTGTAGGAGGAGTGCTTAGTCAGTTGTTGGACAGCAGGGGTGGAGTGGGGGCAGTGTCCTAGAGAGAGCCATTTTGAGCAGTGTTTGATCTTATGGCTCAGAAGCAGGAGCCCCCTCCCCACCTGGTCCACATACCAGGAACTTGCAACTCCTAGTTCCAGCTACTTTAATTGCTATGGTTTTGTTAACAGGGGGTAGGGTTGGGGCAGGGTACTGTCTGGTCCAAAGCAAGTGAGTATCTAGGTCCTTCTCTGGTGCTAGCTTTGAGACTAGGATGAGGGCCTGGAGCCTGCTCTTTGGATTTGGCTTGGTGCCAAGGCCTGGCCTCTGTCTGTCAGAATCAGACAGGACCTTTCCCAATAAGGAGCCTCTCAACTCTAGGTCTGCTCCCTGCTTCCCCCCTTTCCAGTCCCTCCAATAGCTCCTCTGCCCTAAAATAGTCAGGCTTTCCCCTCTCTTCCTCTTTGCCTTCCTCCACACCCAGGTTTGGGGCCCAGAGGGGTAAAGAAGGGTGGGACTGCAAAGGGAACATATAGGCAGGTTTGGAGATGGGTAATAAGAGCCCATGAAAATGCAGGGAACTGGCCACATGGCACAGGTCTGCAGGGGGTGGGGCTAGGGACACAGCTTCCTGGAACTATTGACTCTACAATAATAATAGTTTGTGCTTTTTGGCATAGTGTGTATTCAAAGAGCTTTCTGTATTAGCTTACTTAGTTGGTACTGTCCCTGTATGATGGAGGCCCTCTTGTCTATCCTAGAAGAGGAAGAAGCTGAGGCACACAGAGGGTAATTAATGTGCTTAAAGTGAGTAGAAGAGCTGATTCAAACTAAGCAAGCTGGGAAAACCCATTTACACTTTTGGCTTGGTTTTGGGTGTTTGGGCCTCCCAAGAACAGTAAGTATAAGGAGTGTTCTTATGGTGCTTATGGGGTGGTGATACTCATAGTCTCTGCCATTCTAATATGCCCACTCTTCAGACAGATACAGATTCTGATTAAATATCCCCCAAAAGAACTATTGTTTATTTTAAGAAAAAATATTTTTTATTATTTATGTTATGCATGGATCTGTGTGTGGGTTCTCTGAGGATCACAGAGGAGGGTGTCAGATCCCCTGGAGCTGGGGTTACAGGCTGTTGTGAGCCACTTGCTGTGGGTGTGGGGAATTGAGTCTTCTGGAAGAGCATCAAACCTGTTGAGACATTTCTCCAGACCCCCAGTGAGCATTAGAAAAACAAAACAAAACAAAACAAAACAAAACAAAACAACAACAACAACAACACCAAAAAACCATTGCTGAGCAGTGGTGGTGCCCACCCTTAATCCCAGAACTCAGGAGGCAGAGGTAGGAGGATCTCTGTGAGTTTTAGGCCAGCCTGGTTTACAGAGTGAATTCTATGACAGGCAGGGCTACAGAGAAACTCTGCCTCAAAGAGCAAAACCAAACCAAACCAAACCAAACTAATAGATTCCCCTTATTTATTTTTAAAAACAAAGTAACTTTATTCCAAGTGAAAATATAATCAGTTTATTCTTTCTCCAGATTAAAGGCATACTATTCAAACTAATATTTTTAAGATTTATTTATTTTTACTTACTTATTTTATGAATACACTGTATCTGTCTTCAGACATACCAAAAGAGGGTATCTGATCCTGTTACAGATGGTTGTGAGCTACCATGTGGTTACTGGGAATTGAACTCAGGACTTCTTGGAAGAGCAGTCAGTGCTCTTAACTGCTGAGCCATCTCTCCAGTTCCCCAAACTAATTAAAAAACCAAAACCAAAACCAAAAAACAAATATATAGCTTGACATTGTAGTGCAGACCTGTAATTTCAGAATTTAGGAGGCTAAAGTAGGAGATTGGTGAGTTCCAGGTTGCCTGGGATACCTAGTGAGACCCTGACTCAAAAACCAAAGCTAGGCCTGGGGGGAGTTGGCTCTGAGGGCAAAGCATTTACTGTGTAAGTATGGAAGTGGAGCCAGATCCCCATTACCCACTGTAAGTGTGAGGATGGCATGAGATCCCCATTAACTGTATAAAAGCTATAGCCTCAGGTGTGTAGGGCAGCCTCCCTCTTATCCCAGCCTTTGGGAGGTAAAAGGCAAGTAATCCTTGAAGAAAGCTGGTTAGCCTACTAAACAGCAAGCTCCGAGTTCAATGAGAGGCCTTGCTTCAGTACATAAGGCTGAAAGCACTTGAGGAAAATTCCTGAAGCCGACCTCAGGCCTCCACATGACATGTACTTGCATATGTAAATGCTCACAGGTACATACAAGCCACATATATACTCCAAAACCCAAGACAAAACCAACATCACTAAATTAAACCAACAAAATGATACATTTATTGTTGAGTGATGTGTAGATGATACACAGGTTAGCACAGGGGTCAAATATGTGTGACAGGAGGTGTGTTTCAGGGAGGAACGCAAGTCTAGGAACTAAAGTTAGGGGATACCTGGGAGAAAGGAGGAAGAAAAGTTGAGTGAAGGACTTTTTGGGGCCTCCATCAAGCCGTTCTGGATGTTCCAGATAGTTTAAAATATTGATTTATTTTGCCCTCAGAGAGGAAGAAAGGAAGAAGGGGGATGAGAATTCTAGCTATGGGAGTAGACAGGAACCACTAGGATGTATCCAGGCACTTGTCTCAGAAGTTCTAACTTGAGCAGCATTCTCCTTCTTTAGCTCTGAAGTTTGTCTGTCCTAAATGAGAGTGATTAAGCCAGCTGAGCATTGGGGTTCCATCTTACAACACATTCAGATTCTTATATATAAAAACTCAGGGGAAAACCAGGGCTGAAAGTCCTTGTGAGGGGCCAGGAACAAACAAATACTTGGTAACCAGGATGAGCTCAGGGCTCTGTAGGGGGTAGTGAGGAAAGCCAGGCCAACTAGGCCAGACTCCAGAAATGAATGGAGGGTGGCCCACTCATTCATCTGATTATGTGCCTTCAAAAACTAAAAGCTAGAATGTAAGCATCCTATTGGAGGAGGCTGAAAAGAGATACAGCTCTGGACATCTGAGAGGGGCAAATTCTCAGGTCCTCTGTAATTGAGGTATTATTGGGGTGGGAACAGTCAAAGTTATTCAATACTATTTAGAAAACTGAGCAGTTCACAAATATTACCAATGTTAACCCCAAGAGAATCCTATGAGGCAGCAGTTAATATGTTTCAAATTAATATTGTGGTTTTCTGTTACTGGTGTTTGAGGCAGGGTCTCCTTATGTAGCTTCTGCTGGGCTGGAACTCAGAGATCTACCTGCCACTGCCTCCTGAGTGTTAGCACTAAAGTTGTGTGACACCATGCCCAGTGCCTGTTTTTTTAAGGCTTATAGTTCTGGCTTGCTTTAATTTTTCTGATTTTTCTTTCCCTACCTCCCAAATGATGGGATATAGGCATGTTCTTCCATGCCAGGCTCTCTCTCTTCTCTAGCCCTCTCTCAGAAAGTGTATCTTTCTGTAGCCCAGGCTAGCCTGAAACTCAGTATGTAGCCCAGACTGGCCCTCAAACTAATGGGTAATCTTCCTGCCTCAGCTTCATACCGGCTGAATTTAGAGGTATGAGCCACTAAGCCTGGCTTTATTTTTTTCATTTAATGTTCTCAAAAGTCCTCTAAAGTTAACAAGGACATATGACTGATAGGCTATCTTTAAAAGCAGGAAAAGGGCTGGAGAGATGGCTCAGGAGTTAAGAGCACCAGCTGCTCTTCCAGAGGTCCTGAGTTCAATTCCCAGCAACCACATGGTGCTTCACGATCTGATGCCCTCTTCTGGTGTGTCTGAAGAGAACAACAATGTACTCACATACATAAAATAAATCTTATAAAAAAATAAATAAAAGCAGGAAAAGCTGGCATGGTGGCCTAAGCCTTCAGTATTGGCATTGGGAAGCAGATCTCTGTAAGTATGAGGCCAGCCTGGTCTACACCAAGAGTTCCAGGACAATCAGGGATATATGATTAAAAAAAAAAAAGGCAAGAAAAGATAAAGTAGGACTTTCTAACTGGTGAAGGAATAGCTCTAGAAGTTAAGGGACTTTTGTATCCCAGTAGGATCCATTCTAGTTAGGGTTTTGGGGGTTGAGTGGGTGTGGTTTCCAGTCCCTGACAGATGAGAGTTGGATACCTATGCCATGTGACTGAGGAGGAGAATGTGGCACCTTGATAACACCCCTTCCCACCTTTCCCCTGGCATTTTGAGGTAGAATCTCATTGTGTATCTATGGCTGGCTAGTGCTAGTGTTATAGGTGTACAGCAAGACAGGCTTATGAGAATTCTTTAGAGATGGAGACAGTTATCAGGAGTAGATTCTGGGACAGCAAATTCCCTTTTGTTTTCACCAGCTAGTTGTTCAATAGCAGGAGAGAAGGAAATTAGATATTAGAGGGACTTCCCTACTGTTTGGGGCTGATAGGAGCCTCTGCCTTCTGTGGTGATTTGTAAAGACAATATATTCTTCCTTGTCTGTAATGGTCAGGAGCTGGAGGCATGAAAGGTCATCATGTTGCTAGATTGTGGATGAGGTAGTTTATTTGATGACCTATGACCAGCTAGAAGAGTCTGAGGTCTTTGAAGGAGAGGAAATTTGCCAAAAGGGCATTTGGAGGCGGGTCAGTGTTTTGGGCTCTAGCCTGGGGTGAAGTCAGAAACATAAATCACACCTCTCAACTACCCATTTCCGCTTTGAGCTCAGTTCTCAGCCAACAGCTAAGTCAGCTTGCCAATGGAGTGTGTGGATGGAGGCGGGGTACTGGAGCTGCAGGACTGGGCTGGACTAGGGTGTGGGCCTGTGGGGATCACAGTGAAAGCAAGTTTGAAAGCCTGTATGACTTCTATAACTCCAGCACTTGGGAGATCACAGGCTGAAGAAACACTGCAGGTTCAATACCAGCTTCGTCTAGACAGTCAGACCCTGTTCCCTCAAACACCCCCTTCCCCCAAATCCCAACAAAACAAGAGTGAACTGGAGATTCCTCATCCCAGACGGGACTCTCTGCCACACCCAATCTGATGAATTCTCCTTCAGGCACAAAACCACTGGGACATGCTTAGAAGACATACCTTCAGAGAAACACTCCTTCCCATCTAACTGTTGCTCACTTCAGCCAGAAACTTCCAGCTGTTCTGGAAGAGTAGAGGCGGAAGTGAGTGGGGATTGAGAGAGATGAGGATCTCAGAATCTTTATTATGGCTGGAAAACATCCTTCTCCCATGATCCTAAAGACCTGCACTGTGGCAGGACTGGATGATCTTTTTTATATATTTTTTTTATTTTTATCATTTTTATTAGATATTTGCTTTATTTACATTTCAAATGTTAACCCCTCTCCATGTTACCCTGCCAAAAACCCCAATCTCATTCCTCTCCCCCTGCTCCCCTCCCCCAACTTCCTGACTTGTATTCCCCTATTCTGGAGAATCGAGCCTTCACAGGACCAATGACCTCTCCTCTCATTGATGTCTGAAATGGTCATCTCCTGCTACATATGTAGCTGGAGCCATGGGTCCCTTCACATGTACTCTTTGGTTGGTGGTTAGTCCCTGGATCTTTCTTCTCACTGGAGATCCTCCATGGTCTGCTGTCCTGTGGTGGGCATGGCCTCCTCACTATGGGACTGGGGAGGTGGAGTAGGAGGCATAGCATTGAGTGTATTTGTTGGGAGGGGTAGGTGTTTGAGGGCAGGAAATCCAGAAGGCAACTCAGACAATGGCTTTTTCCGCTGGCATGGGTCCAGGCTGCTGGATCCTGTCTGACCCCATAGCACCTCCTGATTTGTTTTGGTTAGCGTCCCACTTACTGTTCACTAGTGGGGGAGAGGGCTATATCCAGGTAATTTAATTCAGGCTGGAATCTTCTTGCCATGGCTCCCTATAGGATATGGTGGTGGCTACTTTGATCTTATGGTAAACATGCTTTATTTATGTTTAGTCTGTCTTGTTCTGTTCCTTAAACTGTTCTCTTGTATAGTAGGAGAATAAAAGCTTTGGTACAGGCCCTTCTCCAACACCCCCCCCCCCCCAGTATTGGTACAATAACCTGTGCCTCCTGATATGGGAGGTGACAATATGATTAGATAGAAAAGCAAAGACCTTGGAATGTTGGAATATGTTTCTAGAAAAGTGAGCTGAGCACAATCCCAGCACTTGGGAGGCTAAGGTAGGAGGATCAGATCATGTGTTTCTGGCCAGCCACGGTTATATAGTGAAACCTCATCTCAACAGATGGAAAGGATGGCCACTGACTTTACCAGGGCTTTTGGGTAAACTGACATGGAGGCCCCCACCTCTTCCCTTTTTTCTGCTGTCTGATTAGACAGCTATTTTTCAGCTTATCCTGTGGATAGAGGATTCTATCCACTAACATGATGTTTGCCTTGCTCCTGTGATTCCAGGGTATGCAACTCACAGTCACCTCTATTACCCAGGCTATTGAAATCCTACACAAGTGTCCTTAGCTCATCTTAGTCAGCAGTCCCCGTCTTCTCAAATATTGCCTTTGTAGCCTGTACTGCACAGTCTAGCACTTAATTATCAAGGGTATTTATAGAGTCCCTGTAAAATTTAGAACCTAAATGCATTTGAATGTATATATGACTGAAGCAACTATAAATACTTTATACAAAATTATAGACTTCTTTAAAAAAGATTTATTTTTATGTGTAGGAGTTTTGCCTACATGTTTATGTGCAGCACATGTACACACCTGGTACCAAGGCCAGGAGAGGGCACTGGATTCCCTGGAACAGAAGTTTCAGATGGTTATGACTGTGAGCTACCATGTGAGTGTTGGGAACAAACATGGGTCTGCTGGGAGGGCAGCAAGTCCTCTTAACCACTGAGCCATTGCCACTGATTTGCTTTCACTTCCCATGAGCCAATTTGTTTGTTTTTCGAGATAGGGTGTATGTAGCCCTGGCTGTCCTGGAACTCACCAAGATCTGCTTACTTCTGGAGTGCTGGGATTAAAGGCATTCATCATCATGCACTGACAGAATTTTCTTTTTAAAAAGTCTATGAGTACACTGTAGTTGTCTTCAGACATACCAGAAGAGGGCATTGGATCCCATTATAGATGGCTGTGAGCTACAATGTGGTTGCTGGGACTTAAACTCAGGACCTCTGGAAGAACAGTCAGTGCTCTTAACCACTGAGTCATTTCTCCAGTCCATACACAGAGGTCTTAATGTTGACTTTTTGATTGTTGTTGTTAATATATTTTTATTTTGCAGAGAAAATATGTTATATCAGAAAGGAGACTTGAGTTTGAATGCTGACTCTATAATTTAATAAACAGATAGGCCACACCTCAGTATGATGATACATGCCTGGAATCCTAGCACTCAAGAGGCTGAGATAAAATATATATATATTCTAAATATATAAATCTATATATAGTCTAAAAAAGCCAGGCTAGTAGTGGTGGTGCACCCCTTTAATCCCAGGACTCAGGAGGCAGAGTCAGGCAGATCCCTGAGTTCAAGGGTAGCCAGGTCTAGCGAGTTCCAGAACAGCCAGGGCTACACAGAAACCCTGCCTTGAAATACCAAAAAAAAAAAAAAAAAAAAAAAAGTGTCAAATTATGTAATTTGTTCTCAATATATTTTTCTCTGTTCTCAATATCTGTAAAACAGAGATACAGAGAACAGAGAAGGTACTTTTTCCCATGACTTGTTGGGAGAATTAAATTAATATACTGTTTGTGCAATAATGCTGAGAAGACTGAAATCCATTCAAAGTCTGATGTGCTCTTTCTGTTGTCAGATGTGTGTGAAGAAGTATGTTTCACAGGCCAGTTCTCAGCAGACAACACTGATCCTTATCTAGCATTCCACTGTATGGGTTACAGCACTTGTTTTTCTACTAGGCCAGGTTCTAAAAGGTAAAGATTACCTGTCTTAGTCAGGGTTTCTATTCCTGCACAAACATCATGACCAAGAAGCAACTTGGGGAGGAAAAGGTTTATTGAGCTTACACTTCTATGTTGCTGTTCATCACTAAAGGAAGTTAGGACTGGAACTCAAGCAGGTCAGGAAGCAGGAGCTGATGCAGAGACCATGGAGGGATGTTTCTTACTGGCTTGCTTAGCCTGCTCTCTTATAGAACCCAAGAATACTAGCCCAGGGATGGTACCACTCACAAGGGGCCCTCCCCCTTGATCACTAATTGAGAAAATGCCTCACAGTTGGATCTCATGGGGGCATTTCTCCAACTGAAGCTCCTTTCTCTGTGATAACTCCAGCCTGTGTCAAGTTGACACACAAAACCAGCCAGTACATTACCTTTACTTCCATTTTTCTGTGGCTCTTAAATACTGAGCCATTTCTACAGCCTCAGCCCTACTGTTGAGATAGCTGTTAGTCCTGGCGGGGTTGGAATTCTCCACATCGACTAGGCTGGCCTTGAACCTGAAATGATCTCCTTGTCTTAGCCTCTAGAATGCAATAATTACAGATGTGCACCACATACAACTCCTTTTGGACATCTTGAATGCAAATTCTTGAGAGAAATTGAGCCAGAACTGCCTATTCTGCTCTTGAATGATTTGAGTCAGGATCTTGGGTATCATGGAAGAACCTTGCCTGTTTTGACTGTGACTTTGATCTTCCTGCTTCAACTTCTCTGAGTGCTGGGGTCACAGCTACCAAAACCAGTAACTTGGTAACTGAGGATCTAACCTAGGGATTCATTCATTCTAGGTAAACACTCTAATAGATATTTCAGCTGGTTTCTTTTTCTTGGCCCATTGATACTGAGAGAGAACATTCATCAAATACACCAATAACTAGTATAGATTATACATTCCTTGAAAGTAAGGCTCATGTCTTAAACTTAATTTTCCTCAAACAATTGCATCAATTGCCCCTCCCATGAAAAGATCAGAGCATACTAAAACAGCCGGGAGAAATGACTGGTAAAACTGACATTCCCCTCGACACTGAATGAGAAAAACATTAATCATTCTGAATGTATTTTTTTCCTTGAGGCTGAAGATTACTCAGGGTGCTCACAGGCATTGTTACTTATCATACTGAATTATCTCTGAACTCTGTTCTCAACATGGGATAAACTTCTTCCTCCTCCTCTTTTTTTAAATTTATTTTTATTTTATGTGTGTTAGTATAGTGTTAGGATCCTCTGGAGCTGGAGTTATAGGCTGCTGCTAGATGCTATGTGGGTGCTGGGAACTCAGGTCCTCTGGAAGATCAGTGCTCTTAACCACTGAGTTGTCTCTCCAGCACCTTCTTTTTTTTTTTTCTTCTCTTTTTTTTGATTTGTTCGCCCCCCCCCCCCACAGGATTTCTCTGTATAGCTCTGGCTGTCCTGGAACTCACTCTGTAGACCAGGCTGGCCTTGAACTCAGAAATCTGCCTGCCTCTGCCTCCCAGAGTGCTGGGATTAAAGGCGTGCACCACCAGCGCCTGGCTGCACCTTCTTTTAAAAGGTTCATTTATTTTATTATATGAATACACTATCACGGTTTTCAGACACACTAGAAGATGGCATCAGATCCCATTACAGATAGTTGTAAGCCACCATGTGGTTTCTGGGAATTGAACTCAGGACCTCTGGAAGAGCAGTCAGTGCTTTTATAACCACTAAGCCATCTCTCCAGCTCCTCCCTTCCTCCTTCCATCCTCCTCCTCTTTTATGGAGACAGGATTTCCTTGCCTGTCCTGGAACTTTCTATGTAGACCAGGATGGCCTTGAACTTACAGAGATCCACCTACCTCTGCCTCCTGAGTGCTGGAATTAAAGTTGTGGACCACCACAACCACCTAGCTACTTGTGTGCTATTTTTAAACAAAATATCTTGGCACTGAAGGCTGTGAGACAGCTAAGGATGTAAAGACACATGTTGCCAAGCCTAATAGCCTTAGTTCTAACCTTAGGATCCACATAATCGAAGGAGAGAGAACTGATTCCTACAAGTTGTCATCTGACTTCCTCATGTGCACCATGGTGTGTGTGTTCCCTGTGCACAAAAATGGAGAAAAAAAAGACACTGTTTTTTTGCTGGGGAACTCACACACTGCCTCCCCTCTCCCCACCAAATTAAAAAAAAATACAGGAATTTCCAGATTGTTAGGTGAGGTAATACCTCACTGCTAACCTAGAATCTGTGGACAGCTCAGAGTCTGTGCTTAGGAAAGCTTTCCAAAAGTCTCTATGGTTGGTGCCCACAGTTTAGAAGAAGTATCAGATCTCCTAGAACTGGAGTTAGAAATGGTTGTGAGCTATCATGAGGGGGACTGGACCCAGGTCCTCAGTTAAGAACTAGAAGTGCTCTTAACCATCAAACCATCTGTCCAGCCCCAGATTAAAAAAATACTGAATTTCCATGTACATGTATGTATGTACATATGTGGGTGTAGGGATACCATGGTACACTGTATGGAGGTTAGAGGACAACCTGCGGAAATAGGCTCTCTTCTTCCAACATGTGTGTCTCAGGGATCAAACTCAGGTTCCCAGGTTTGGCAGTAAGTGCCTTTTACTCACTGGCCCTTTTTCTTTTTGAGTCTCACATAGCTCAAACTGTCCTTGAAGTCCAGATCCTTACGTCTCTACTTCTCAAATGCTGGGATTACATGCATGTTTCACTAAGCCTGACTTCCTCAGATTTTCTGATGTCACTGGTGCCTCCTTAGCTAGTTACGAGAAGCTGACAGGTCTTACAGCATGTATTCCAATTTCTCTTTGCCCTTCCCTCCCTCCCTTTTTTTTTTGATATAGGGTTTCTCTGTATAGCCCTGGTTGTCCCAGAACTCACTCTGTAGACCAGGCTGGCCTCAAACTCAGAAATCCACCTGCCTCTGCTTCCTAAGTGCTGGGATTACAGGTGTGCGCCAGCACCGCCCGGCATTGTCTTTCTTTTAAATACAAGATTTCACATATTCTAGGCTAGCCTCCAGCTTGTTATTTAGCCAAAGACAACCTTAATTTTTGATCCTCCCTCCACCTCCCAAGTGCTAGGATTATAGACATGTGCTATCATGTCTAGTTTATGGGGCGTTGGGGATTGAACCCAAGGCTTTATGTATGCTAAGCAAAAGTTCTACCAACTAAGCTCTGACCCAACCCAACCCAACAGGGCATCATTTCTAAGAAAGGGAAGGAGGAGAAAGTAGGTACGAGTACACACTGCAGAAGATCAAGAGTACCCTGCTTATGTCTCTCACAGGCTACAGTTTCAGGCCACTTAGATTTGAATGCCATCTGCTGGACACCAAGGAGCTCCACAGCCATGTCTCATCAGATTTTTTTTTAAAGACTTAAAACTTACCTTATGTGTTTCATTTGCTGATAAGTGGAAATTAGTCCAAAAGCTGGAATACCCAAGATACAACTCACAGACTACATGAAGCTCAAGAAGAAGGAAAACCGAAGTGTGGATACTTTGATCCTTATTGGAAAGTGGATCAAAATACCAATGGCTCACAGCCAACCAATAGAATGAGCATAGGGTCCCCTAATGGAGCAGCTAAAGAAAAGACCCAAGGAGCTGAAGAGCTTTGCAGTCCTGCAGGAGTAACAATAATATGTACCAACCAGTACTCTCCCCCCCCTTCCCCCCCCCCAGCTCCCAGGAATTAAACCACCAACCTAAGAGTACACATGGAGGGACCCATGGCTCCAGCTACAAATGTAGCAGAAGATGACCATTTCAGACATCAATGAAAGGCGAGGCCATTGGTCCTGTGAAGGCTCGATTCTCCAGAATAGGGGAATGCAAGTCAGGAAATTGGGGGGGTGGTGAATAGGAGGAGGGGGATGGGATAGGGGGTTTTTGGAGGGGTAACTCAGAAAGGGGATACCATTTGAAATGTAAATAAAGCAATCTAATAAAAAATAAAGTGACTACAGCTGACAAAAAAAGATTTAAAACTTACGTTATGTGTTTCATTGGCATGTATGTGTGTGTACCACATGAGTGCTTGGTGCCCTTAAAAGTCAGAATAGGGCATCCAACTCCTTTGGTTTTTTTTTTTTTTTTTTTTTTTTTTGGTTTTTCAAGACAGGGTTTCTCTGTGTAGCCCTGGCTGTCCTGGAACTCACTCTGTAGACCAGGCTGGCCTCAAACTCAGAAATCCACCTGCCTCTGCCTCCCAAGTGCTGGGATTAAAGGCGTGCGCCACAACTGCCCGGCTTTTTTTTTTTTTTCATCCAACTCCTTTGAACTGGAGTTACATGTGGTTGTGAACCACCTTGTGGGTGGTAGGACTCAAATTTGAGTCCTCTAGAAGAGCAACCATAGCTATCTCTTCAGCCCAGAACTTTACCTTTGTTACAGGGTTAAATTCTTCCTTTTAGAATCTGTTGAGGTGAATCTTTCCTCTTCTGAGCTGACTATCTTTTGAGGGAGTCTTTGCGTATTTTTCCCTTACAGGTTGACCTTTTCCGATTAAAACTGTTTTTTTTTTTTTTTTTTTTTTTTTTTTTTTTTTTTTTTGGCCTCCTGAGGCTGGATAAAGTATTTCATAGTTCCTTGATTCAGTGTCCCCAGGATGACTGGAGTTATCTTTGGGAAAACAAACTCAAAACAATACAGAGCACTCTTGATTTTGTGTGTGTGTGTGTGTTCTTCATAAAGTAAGCAAGACATTTCAGAGGCACTTGCTATGTAGCCTAATTCAATTTAATTTGGATATTAGAAAATAGCATCAGATACAGGGGTTGCAGGCTCAGTCCCAAGACTGTCCCCTGCCTTCAGATGCCAGCTTACATTCCTTTGGCTTTTTGACCAACTGCTTATAAAGTGAAGTTCTTTCAACCCCCATTTCTGGGTTAATGTGCTTGAGTGTCTCCCTAAACTCTAGGAAGTACATTTACTAGTTTGTCATAAAGAAAAAGAATACAGAAACATGCATGAGAGTGAAGCATAGTTGAAGGGGTATCAAGTTTCCATGCCCCAGGTGTTATATACTATTCTCCAGGTCTGTTATCTTCCAGGGATCTGATCAGCTACTACCCAAGCTCTCCAAGCCCCATCCTGTGTGGTCTTATGAAGATTTATGTGTTTTCCAACCCTAACAAGACCAGGTGAGGACACCCATGAAGGCCCGTCTGCTTTTGCAGTCTTCTTGACCTCTATACAACATTCCTCCTTTCTGGTATGGACAGACCTTTCTGGAATGAAGTAAAGGGCAGGTCAGAGAATTTCTTCATGGCTAGCTCCAGGACAGAAAGGCAGATAAAGACTACAGTTCCTATGACTTGCTTTGGGGTAAAATTCTAATTTTTATAGCCTTCTATGGATGAGTGGGTGGTGGTGGTGGTGGTGGAAAGCTATGAGCTAGGAACTCCAAATAAAATCCAAAAAAGTATCTATCCTACAATTACATCATCCTACTGCCAACAGGAAGCAGCTGGGTAGATGAGACAGACCACAGGCTCCTTGGGTAGGAAGGTATTGCCTTCACTTGGCTGTCTCGTCTACCTGATTCAAATATATAGAACTGGGGGTGTTATCTACTGTTCGTGGTCTTTGCTCATTTAGCATAACACTACTAGAACCCATTAAGTCATTTAGCACACTGAAAACTGGATTGTCCATGAAATTCCTGGGCTGCATCTTTAGAAGGGTAAGTCATTTTCGAGCTGTGAGTTCAGAAATAAATCCTTTATTGGTGAAATAGGGACAACACTATTATACACCTTCAAAATTGGTTAGGTTGTACAATACCAATCCATGCTGTTCACAGGCTGTAGAAATCTCTCCATCTCCAACTGACTCCGCAGTCTAGCTGGGTTAAAAAGCAGTCCTTTCTTATTTTCTGGATATCTTTAATATATCCTTCAAATATCTTTAAAATTTTTGCTTTAAAAGGAATCAAGGAGGATTTAAGACAATGTTGTGGCAAATCCCATGCTGTACATGCTTTATGTCATTTATGTAATGTCTTTAGTTTACTAAGAACTTTTTTTTTGGATTTGGTTTTTCGAGACAGGGTTTCTTTGTATAGCCCTGGCTGTCTGGAACTCACTCTGTAGACCAGGCTGGCCTCGAACTCAGAAATCCTTTTGCCTCTGCCTCCCAGAGTGCTGGGATTACAGGCGTGCGCCACCACTGCCTGGCTTACCCAGAACTTTTTTAAATAAAAAAAAAAATTAAATGTATGTGCGTGTATTTGAGTGCAAGTGACAATAGAGACCAGAGGTGTTGGAGTTGCAGATGGTTGCGAGTTACTTGATATGGGTGCTAGGAATTGAACTAGGATCCTCAGGAAGAGAAGTATATGTTCTTTTTTTTTTAACTTTTTATTCTTTGTGAATTTCACATCATGTACCTCAACTACACTATCTCTCCATCCTTTCATATCTACCCTGTGTTCTTGCAACCTCCCTAACATGCCCCTCCCCCCCAAATCTGGATGTGGAAGCTGTATTGAGTCACAGTGTGTCTGACAGTATATATCCTCTTGTACACACACTTAAAAGATTTTGCCGGGTGGTGGTGGCAAACACCTGTAATCCCAGCACTCTGGGAGGCAGAGGCAGGCGGATTTCTGGTTTGAGGCCAGCCTGGTCTACAGAGTGAGTTCCAGGACAGCCAGGGCTATATCGAGAAACCCTGTCTTGAAAAAAACAAATCCAAAAAAAAAAAAAAAAAAGATTTTATGTATATGAGCACTCTATCTGCATGTGCATTTGCATGTCACAAGAGGGCATCAGATCACATTATAGATAGATGGTTGTGGGCCATCATGTGGTTGCTGGGAACTGAACTAGAGACCTCTGGAAAAGCAGCCAGAGCTCTTAACCACTGAGCCATCTCTCTAGTTCTTTATACACACATCTTTACTTGCAAACAAATGTTCACTGCCACAGTCATTGGTTTTGTTCAAGGCCTTTGGCTCCACTAGATCCTCACTGGGACTCTTCTTGGATATCCTGTGTTATGGGGATCTGTAAAACTGGCTCCTTACATGCTCCAGCAGTTCATTAGATGGGGTAGATGTTGGGGTGGGTCAACTCAAAAGCCCTGGATCTGGGCCTGGATGGTAGCTGGGCTGGTCAGCTCACCGGCTCTCCTGCACTCACACCACCAGGGTGAGCTCTCCAGCACTGCCCTGGTTAGTTAGCTCACCCAATGCTGCAGTGGGCAAGGGGCAGGACCTGCTCTCCTGCCCTCTGGGCCACCTTTACTGTGTTCTCCAGGTGAGCTTCAGGGCCTGCTCTCCCTTTGGAGGTCATCTCTCCCATCTGCAGCAGGTGGCAAGTGGTGTGGGGTTGGGAGAAGACATCTCTCCCATGCCTACAACACCTTGAGGCAGGTAGTACATGCTCTTAATTACTGAGCTATCCTTCCAGGCAGAGTGCTTACTCTTAAGGTCTTTGGTGCACTGTCCTACTTAAACCTTTAAAGAATCTGGACACATCAAATGAGATACAAGAAGAAAGCAGGAGTGGTCCCTGGTTCTGGAAAGACTCAGTGAAACAGTATTTGGCAAAACCAGAACGGGGAACTGGGAAGGGGTGGGAGGGAGGACAGGGGAAGAGAAGGGGGCTTACGGGACTTTCGGGGAGGGGGGGCTAGAAAAGGGGAAATCATTTGAAATGTAAATAAATTATATCGAATAAAAAAAAATCTAAAAAAAAAAAAAAAAGAATCTGGGCTGGAGACATTGCTGAGTTGGTAGAGTGCCACCTAGCATGCTTGAAGTCATGGGTTCAATTCCTACTACCACATAAACGAGGTATAGAGGCTTACTCTAATATCAGCACTATGGAGGAGAAGGCAGGGAGACTAGGAATTCATGGTCTTCAGGCAGCTGAATTGTAGGCTGGACTTGCAATGCTTCAAAAAACAAAACCAACAAACTCTTAAAAGTATATGAGGACATAGTATTCAGAGTCTATCTTTAATCACTACTACACTATACTTTTTACTTGTGATTAGTCTGTGGATTTTTCATAAAATTAAAAAAAAAGTGTCTTGAGTTCAAGGCCAGCCTGGTTACAGATCAAGTTTCCAGACAACCAGTTCTAAAATTATGTGTAAGGGCATTTTGCCTGCACTTACATCTGTGTACCACTTCTTTTTTTGGTTTTTGAGACAGGGATTCTCTATGTAGTCCTGGCTGTCCTGGATCAGGCTGGCCTCAAATTCAAAGATTTGCTTACTCCTGCCTCCTGAGGGCTGGGATTAAAGACATGTACCACCATGCCTGGTGCTCAAGGAGGCCAGAAGAGGGTGTTGGATCTGGAAATATAGTTAGCAGCCACCATGTGGGTGCTGGGAATCAAACCCAGGTTCTCTGGTATATTAGCCAGTGCTCTTAACTACTAAATTCTTCTCTAGTTTCCTCTATCTTAACTATAAACGTGTTTTTAAAAATTACTCGGGGCTGGAGAGATGGCTCAGCGGTTAAGAGCACCGACTGCTCTTCCGAAGGTCCTGAGTTCAAATCCCAGCAACCACATGGTGGCTCACAGCCATTCGTAATGAGATCTGATGTCCTCTGCTGGTGTGTCTGAAAATAGCTACAGTGTACCTACATATAATAAATAAATAAATCTTTAAAAATTACTCATGTGTATAGGCTTGTGTTCAGCTCTGGTGTTTGGGAATACCAGAGGTACAGAAAACCCTAAACTGGAGTTATAAGTGGGTACTGAACTCAGGTCTTCCACCTCTCCAGACCAAGTCTGTGGACTTTTAAAGGCCTCAAGATATAATCACCTTCCTTGTGAATTTCTAAAAAGGCTTTTTTTTGTGTAGTGATTTTGTCTATACCATGAGGTGTACTGAATGTGGCTTCCATATATTCTGATTCAGGATCTGGATATATGCCCAGGAATCTGCATTTTAAAATAAGCATTTACAATTATGATGGAGGTGATAGAGAGTTGGAATATGCTTCCAGAACACTGACACTGACTATAAAAGGCCTGAGGGAAGGGTTGTAACTAAAACAGATCTTCATGTGTACATCTCACTTTATTTAGCTCTTTGGAGCCACAGCTCTCACATGGGTTGGTGTCATCTTTCCCCTGAACTAAACCCTCAGTCATTTTCCTGTAGTGACAGAGGCAGTCCTAGGCTGTGTGTTACATACTCAGGAGAGTATGTTACGCGTTATTTCCTAACCTGAACACTTCTGTGCAAAGGTTTGGCTAAAGGCAGTAGGAACTGACATACTAGCTCTGGTGAGTTTTCATTAGAGAAGGCTTGGATGAAGCAGGGAGTAAAGGGAGAGGCACCCAGTGACTATTTTTAATTGATGTCAAGCTTTGTAGCACAGGCAGCAAGCACTTTAGCGGAGGAGAAAAATGCCACACAATTTCTGAAACTTGAGTTTTCTGGGTATCTCTTATTTTGAGAGAAACAACAAAGATGCAGTCTTGGCAAACCAACCCTTGGCTACTATCTGGAAAGTTTATGTATAAATGGTGTTCTGAAATGCAGTTCATTTCACAGAAGAGAATGAAGTTATGTCTTGACAGAAAAAAACTAGGCCAAAAGCATCATAAGTGCATCAGATAGCCCAGAGGGGGCTCTGGGCCCTAGCAGAAAGAAGCATCATTTCATCTCTGGCCTAGCTAACAGCCTAAATGATGCTTTCAGTGTACTTTTATAACAGATTGGCTTTTCTGACCTTACTGCCCTTAGAAACCAGTGATGATTCTTTGAAGAATCACCACCCTGTAACTCCAGGGAACAGATTAACAAGAGCCCTAGCTGGAATATCAGGGAACATGGAGGTTGCTCTGTGATTCCCGCTCTGATCTTGATTTGACATGTGAGAGGTTACTTCTACCTCTGCTTCCCTTGTCTCATTTGATGGTCTCTGAGAATGATTTAAGGCTGATAGGAAAAGTTTATACAGTAACTAAAACCCTAGAATAGATATATAATTAACTTTTTCATTTATTTTTTCTTTTATATAATCTTAGTTATAAATTATTTTTCCAAGGTAAATAAAGTCATCAAAATTTTAGTGCTAGACTAACCTTGGAAGCACTTATTTCTGTCTCTTCATAAAGGAGGTAACTGAGGCACAGAAAGTCTTTGTGGCATTTCCAAGGTTCTGACACAGGATCACTAGGTAGCTCTGGCTGTCCTGGAACTAGCTATGTACACAAGGCTGACTAGATGTCTCTTGAGTACTGGCTGAAGGTGAGTGTCATCACATCCCAGGACAGGATGTTCTTTAGTCTATATTACCGCTTCTGTCACTGTTTGCATAACCACCATTCCTTTAATTCCTATCCATCTGGGCTTTGAGGAGACAGAGGGTAGAAGGGAGAGATGAAATATCAGGGAGAAGGGAGGAAAAGTAAGGTGTTGGAAACAGGATCATGGAGAGATGAGAGGGAGACAAACTCGTACTTATTTAAATTTTTAAAAATTATTCTACACATGCCTTTAATCCCAGCACCTGGGAGACAGAGGCAGGCAGGTTTCTGAGTTCGAGGCCAGCCTGGTCTACAGAGTAAATTCTAGGATAGCCAGGGCTATACAGAAAAACCCTGTTTTGAAAAACTAAAGAGAGAGAGAGAAAGAAAAGAACGTATCTAAGTGTATGGGTATTTTGCATGCATACATGCCTGTGCAAGGAAGGGCACTGGATCTCCTGGTTATTATAGTCATGTGCTATCACATAGATGCTTGGAGGTAAACCTTAGTCCTTTAGAAGAACAATCATTGCTCTTAACTGCTGATCCACTGATCTAGCCCTAGATTCAATTTTCTTCCCTCCCTCCCTCCCTCCCTCCCTCCCTCCCTCCCTCCCTCCCTTCCTTCCTACCTACCTCTATCTACCTACCTACCTACCTCTACCTATCTATCTATCTATCTATCTATCTATCTATCTATCTATCTATCTATCTATCTATCTATCTATCTATCTATCTGAAACAGGGTCTCTGTAGTTCACACTGTCCTAGATCTTGCTATGTAGACCAGGCTAGCCTCGAACCTCAATGGCTCTGCCTCTGGAGTGCTGTATTAAAGGCATCCACTACCATATTTTACACCCTAGACTTGTATTTAATCTTATAATAGAAAACACTGAAAACCTCACACATCTGAGTGTAAATCTGAGTGCTCAATACACTGAATATCAAGATTCCTTTTACTCTCATCAGATGACCAGCTTTCAGAAGTCTGTATTAGTCATTAACTCTATTAAAAAAACATGATCTCAAGAATACTATGTGGTTTTAGGTATGTTGTCATCTTCTCAATCTTAGTAATATTCAGGAACCACCAGAGGCTGCAGGCCTTATGGTGCCTTAGTCTGGTGGTGTCCTGAGAGTTATTTCTAAGAGGCCTGCAGCTAGCTACTCAGATGACTTAATCAAATACTGGATCATATTTAACATGTCAAATACTGGACATGTTTAACATGTCAAGTGTGGTTTCTGTTTCCTTCTAAACTCTGATTCATCCATTTAGAAGTGAATTCTAGGGGCTGGAGAGATGGCTTAGTGGTTAAGAGCACTGACTGCTCTTCCAGAAGTCCTGAGTTCAATTCCCAGCAACTACATGGTGGCTTATAACCATCTGTAATGGGATCTGATGCTTTCTTATGGTGTGTATGAAGACAGCTACAGTGTACTCGTATGCATAAAGAAATAAATCTAAAGAAAAAAAAAGGAAGTGACTTCAAGAAATTCAATGTTACTAAAGAAAGTATAAGTTAGATGTAGTGGTGCAGACCTCTAATCCCAGCACTTGAGAAGCAGAGGCAGATGGAGCTCTGTGAGTTCCAGGCCAGCCAAGAGCTACATTAAAAAAACGGAACAGAGAAGAGTGTAAAGAATGAGATGACAACATTTGAGTTGGAAGATATTACACCAGGCAGAAAGCATCAGGAACAGAAAACAAGTCCTGTGGATAGTATGGTTATTAATTTTTTATTATTTTATGTATATGAGTAATAACATCTGTACACACGCCTGGCTCCCTAGGACATGATTAGCCTCCATGTGGGTTCTGGGACTCAAACTCAGGTCCTTTGTAACAAGTACTCTTAACCACTGAGCCAACTTCTCCAGCTCCCAACAATATGGTCATTAAAGAACAGCTTAGGGACAGGGAGTTCTCCATGCTTAGACTAAGACCAAGGTGGGGCAACAGTAAAATGCAGTGGGGTTAAGAGTACTGGCTTTTGGAGCGGTAGACATGATTACAATGTTGTTTCTTCCAAGTAACCAAGCAACAACTCTCAATCATGTAAATTCTGTGACCCTCATTTTTCTTATCTACCAGTGGGGGGATCTAAGAGTACCCATTTTATTCAGATTATGTGGAATTACATGTGATGTACTAGATCTGCTAAGTATATTGGAATTTTGTGCAGTTTGCTACATACTAAATGCTCAAAAAGCCTTTGCTGTGGGCAAAGTAAAAACGAAACAAAAAATAATTTTTTTCAAGACAGGATTTCTCTGTGTAGGTTTGGCTATCCTGGAACTCCCTCTGTAGACCAGGCTGGCCTTAAACTCAAGAGATCTGCCTGCCTCTGCCTCCTGAGTGCCAGATTTAGTCATGTGCCACCATCACTGGACTGGAATTAAATTTTTTTTTCTTCTACCATATGGGTCCTAGAGATCTAACTCTAATTACTTGCCTTTTTTTAAAAAAAAAAAAGATTTGTTTATTATGCATATAAGTGCTTGCCTGCATGTATGTGTGTACACCATTTACATGTTTGGTGTTTGGCCTGAAGGAGGAATGGATGTGTTAGTTCACTCAATCCAAGCATTCAGGCTGAGGCAGGAAGACTGCCCTTAAATTCTAAGGCTACATAGTGAGACTACCTAAAACAAAACAAAACAAAACAAATCACAAGGTTACAATAGTAACCAGACAAATAAGGAAAGAGTATGAGATTAGAAATCATGTCTCAGTGGTGGTATCAGGTGGATATCAGTATTTTTTATGCCAAAACTACCAGGAATAGAAGAGCCAGGGCTTCTCTTGACTTGGGGACTAGTGAAGCAGCCTGTAGAGGTACAAAGAAGGGGTCAAGGGAATTAAGGAGTAACTGATAATGGAATTCAAGCAGACAGATACAGAAATGAGTTCAAACGGAAACAGTTTGAGATTGAAATTGAGTGCACAGAATCAAAAATTAAGGAAGCTGTATGCAGTTAGCAACCAGAAATATGAAGTTCTGATCATAACTTACTATTAAAAAACTGTTATAGTCTTAGCAAGGATCAAATTTCAAGAGTTTTTCACCTAGGTGATATTTGCCTGCAGCAAATATTTAACATTTAAAAAACACAACTGCAGTACATACCCATGAAAACTAATACTGAAAAGGGCTGGGAACACAGTAGACTCAAGCTCTGGCCCTAAGAAAACATCAAAACACTAAGAAACTCCCTACTGGAATTTATCAAACAGAAAGTAATAATATCCATCTTGTCTTAGTTCCATCATCCAGGGTCCTTAGAGACTATCCAGATCTGTTTGTCATTCTCTTTGCTTTTAAAAACATGTTTCACACTGCATACACTATTTCCATTAAAGTTACATACCAGCAATGCATATTTTTCAGAAGCTTTGGAAAGCTAAAGCAACTCTTTTGACACAAAAGCCCCATCAATAAAAGGGCATCCTGATGGAACTTCTAATCTCTATCAAGACTTTCCTTCCTTTTCAATGTACACCTCTGTTATGAAGATCTGGAGAAAGGAACTGTCTGAGAACAGCCTCCAATCCAAGTCTGAGCAAACAGAACCACAATAGATGAACTATAAAAAGCATACTTTAAGTGACTATTTAGACACAGAGAGTCTCAGCTGGTGTGGTAGCAAATATCTTTAATCCTGGGAGTGGGAGTGGGGGCTACTGGAGGATGTTGGCAGAGATAGGCAGATCTCTGTGAGTTCCAGATTAGTCTGGTTTACATAGCAAGTTCCCAGACAGCCAGAAATACTTACCATGTAGTCAAGAATGACCTTGAGTTTGACTCTCCTGCCAGCCCTGAAAAATGTATCTCCTTACCAAAGACCACAATTTCAGGATGTTTTTACTTGTGCTAAAATATGAAAAACTGAGAGTAGAGAAGTACTCTGATTATGGGCACCACCATGAGTTGCTGACAACTGAAGCCAGGGTTTAATGCATAATGAGCAAGCACTTTACCAATTGAGCTACAGTTCTGGCCCTATTTTACTTTTTAAAAAAGATTTCTTTTCTCTTTCTGTTCTTTCTGTTCTTTCTGTTCTTTCTTTCCTTTCTTTCCTTTCTTTCCTTCTTTCTTTCTTTCTTTCTTTCTTTCTTTCTTTCTTTCTTTCTTTCTTTCTTTCTTTCTTTCTTTCTTTCTTTCCTTCCTTCCTTCCTTCCTTCCTTTCTTTCTTTCTTTTCTTTCTTCCTCCCTTCTTTCCTTCCTTTCTTTTCTTTCTTTCATGTATGATTACACTATCTCTCTCTCAAACACACCAGAAGAAGGCTTCAGATCCCATTACAGATGGTTGTGAGCCACCATTTGGCTGCTGGGAATTGAACTCTGGAAGAGGAGTCAGTGCTCTTAACTGCTGAACCATCTCTCCAGTCCTCTTATTTTACTTTAAAAGTATTTACTACATAGCAAGTTCCAGGACAGCCAGAGCTACATATAGAGATCCTGTCTCTGCCTCTTCCTCCATATTAAAAAATTATCACCTCCCAAATATTGTGACTGTGATGTGGCCACACCAAGCTTAAAATAGCCTTTAAATAAGGTAAACACAAACACAAATCTGTTGACCAATCTGTATTCTCTAGGGTTGTGGCTGAGAGTGCTGTTCTTGCAATGGAAGATTTGGAGCCTGCAGACCTGCCATGTAAAAGGGAAACGCTGCGTTCATACACAGGTTTGCCTGATCTCAGTATGGGGCTGGGTGTGGTTATGCATACCAGAAAGGGCAGGACTCCAGTAGCTAGATACAAAGGGTTCAAAAAAGTCATAGGCCAGCTTGGGATATATATAGATTTTTAGGCCAGCCTGGGGTGTATACTAAGGTACAATTTAAAATCTGAACCAAAACAAAGAGCACACAGGAGATGATGGTGGACATCTCCCACATCTGGAAGAGGTTGATGCAGAAGTTGGAGAATTTGAGGCTTACACAGTAGGCCCTAACTAAAGAAATAAACAAAAAACCCAAGCCAACCAACTAACCCTTCCCTCAATAACTAGTAAGCAAAGAAATATATAAGCAGTACATAGGACTGGGGTGTACTCAGTGGTTGAATGCTTGCCTAGAATGCTCAAAGCCTGGGGTTTGATCCTTAGTATCCCTTATACAGTTAAGCATTGCCATAATCACAATTTACCTTCTTAAGAATGGGAGAAGTAGCTGTACAGAAGTGGCGCATGCCTTTAGTCCCAGTACTCAGGAAGCACAGGCAGGTAGATCTCTGAGTTGTAAGCCAGCCTAGTCTAGAGTTCAGTTCCAGGACAGCCAAGGCTACACAGAGATACTCCATCTGGAAAAAAACCCAACAAAACAAAGCAATGGTAGAAATAGCTGGTGACACACTTGGGAGGTAGAGGCAGGAGGAAGATCACAAGTTCAAGGTCATCACTGGCTATCACTGAACCTGAGGCCAGCCTTAGACACAGGAGACTCTGCCTCTAAAACAAAACACAAAATGTAAAAGTAAAATGATCTCCCTTCAGCCTCTGTCTCTTATGAAGAAGACAACTAAAGGATCTAAGAATGCCAATGTAGTAGATACTGCAGCTATTTGTCTGCCTCTCCAGTGAGAAGATACTACTGTAGGGAATTATTTCAAGTAAAATTTAAATATTTTTCCTCTTTAGCTCAGGCACAGCTACCAGGAGAGCTGAGCAGTACTTATCATCCATACTTGTTCATTTTTGGAGAGAAAATTTGCAAATCACAATGGCACTTTTAGAACTCTTGAGAGAAAGTCAGTCTTTGGAAAAAAAAAAAGCAAATGCTCTGACTGGAGCAGAGCAAAAAACCCTGAATAAGAACAAAGTGCAAAACCCAGAGTCTAGCTTTTTAGGTAAGTTGTTAAAATATTTCTAACTTTTATAAATAATTTTAAACAGCAATGATTTTAAAAAACATTTTATTTAAAAAAGTTTTATGTGTATGGGTGTTTTGTTTGCATGTTTTGTCTGTGTACCATGTATACTCAGTGCCTAAGGCAGGTGGAAGAGGGCCTCTGATCTCCTGAGACTGGGCTTATAGGTGGCAATGCTGTGTAGGTAATAGAACTTGAACCCAGGTCCTATGTAAGAGCAGCTGGTGCTCTTAGCGTCCAAGCCATCTCTTTAGCCCCACTTTAATTTTAAATCATAACACTTGTTTTTAATGGAAAATGAGAAAAATATTTAACCATTTACCTCCTTTTCCATTCTTTACATTATCTTCTGACAAAGATAGTCTGAGGCAACAAGGTCCCAGAGATACACTGCTTCTCCAAGTTCTTGATGAGCCATAAAGGTGAGAGCTACTTCTTTAGAGTAGGTTTTGGGACCTCCAAACATTTCCAGCAAACAAAACCAGATGTATGAGTTCTAGGCCCCCCAAAAAAACTGGAAGTTAAAGTTTGTGAACTAGACAGGAAGGTAGTTTTAATTAGTATTTTGCTAAAGAAAATATCAGAAGCTACACCTGTAAAGTCTCACTAACATGACTTCAAAAACATGAGCTGAACAATGAATGCACCAACTATACAGGGAAAAAGCCCAGAAGGCCTCAACCTTCCATAAAGAACTATAGCCAACTAAATAAAACTGAGTAGGACAGGTGTCCTTCAGTTAAGAACATACCAATTGGTTGTTCTACTGCCAAACAGCCCTGGAAATATACAAAAAAGTAACATTATAAAAGAACCCAACTCAACAGGTTACATATATATAAATACATATATATGCATGTAATAAATGATGTAAAAGGCCATAAACTTGAAGGAAAGTATATGAGAGCAGTATATAGGAGGGTTTAGAGAGAGAACAGGGAGGGAGGAAATATAGTTAAAATACAATCTCAAAAATAAACAAAAAAGGATAAAATGTAGACTATTGATACCCCAAACCCAAACAATAAACCTATTTTGTGAACTACCCAAATTTATGTATGCGAGCATTCTTCTACATCAAGTGCTATGCACATTTCAGAAGGCCAACTGTTTTATGAGTTAAGTTCTAAAGAGAGAAGCAATGTTCCAAAACCGCAAACTCCAGGGCTGGTGAGACAGTTCTTGCTATTCTTGCAGAAGACCTAAGTCCACTAGACTCCAGCATCTATATTAGGTGCCTTATAACCACCTGCAACTCCAGTTTCAGGGAGTCCAACGTAGTTTTCCGGTCTCCTTGGGTATCTACACACATGTGCATACACATATAGACAAATTCGGATCAATAAAAATCTAAAAAATATTTTCCTTTTTTTTTTAGATAGGGATAAATATATCATGTGATACATGTACTGAGTATTAAGATACTATATCAAGGGCTGGTGAGGTGGCTCAGTGGTTAAAAGCACCGATTGCTCTTCTGAAGGTCCTGAGTTCAAATCCCAGCACCCACATGGTGGCTCACAACCATCCGTAATGAGATCTGACGCCCTCTTCTGGTGTGTCTGAGGACAGCTACAGTGTACTTACATATGATAATAAATAAATCTTTAAAAAAAAAAAAAAGATACTATATCAAAAAAAAAAAAAACCAAAACAAAACAATATACAGGGGCTAATGGTGGTATTTCTGCTATAATCTTATACCTGGGAGGGTTGACACAGAAATGGAGGTTTGAGACTTATATAGCAAGGCCCCAATTAAAAAACAAAAAAACAAAAAACAAAACACAAGTGTACAGTACTGGGGAACAAAGTAGGGTTCAGGCATGCTAAGCAAGTATTCTACCATAGAAACCTTGAACCCAGCCCACAAACTAGGATTTTTCATGAATGATGCTATTACCTTATTTTGAAAAATTATACAGAAAAATTAATTTCTTCCTCTTTCCTTCCTTCCTTCCCTCCTGTTTTTGTTTCAGAACTCACTATGTAGCCCAGGTTGTCCTCAAACATGGGGACAATCTTCTTGCCTCAGTCTGCCAAGGCTGGTTAACACAAGCCACCATATCTGGAACTATTTTTCTTTTGAATTCCTTTGCTCAACTATGTTGCAATTAAACTCTTATCTGTTATTTTCCAAAACTAGTTCAGAGTTCCTCTATGAAGTGCAGCATGCAGTTTTTGTTTTGTTTTGTTATTACCAAAACAACCAAATCAAGAGAGTTACTTATCTCCAGACTTTGGGGGCATGTAGGCGATACTCATTCCTTCTCAATGCATTAACAACCTCTCCAGAAGAAATATTATAGTTATAGTTACCCACTTATGTTCATGCTGATCTTAAAGCAATTTTTAGAGTTTGAAAACAAAGTAGAACACATCTTTGCTCATTAGGAAAGAAATGTGCTTTATGTAAAAGTCTTGGAAACACCAAGTCCTCACACAGGAGCTTACTCACTGGTCAGTCACCTGCAAACACCTACAAGAGCACTTGGAATTATTTGTTAGTGAGCTTCTTTAAGTCCCTCTTTATGCACGTGGTTTTAAAACAAGCTAATCTGTCCTGAAACAAACAAAGCTGGTCTAAAAGAACCAGGAATGCAGCTCAGTGGTAGTTTAGCATGTGTGAATTCCTGAGTTCAATCCTCATCCCAGGAACAAAAACCAAAACAAACTGCTACAGAAACTGCTCCAGGGCCAGAAATGGTGGCTTTTGTTTGTAAACCAGACTAGGCTAAGTAAGAGGGGGTTGGAGTTGGGGGTGGGTAACTGCCACGGAGTTCCAGACAAGCATGGGCTATAGAGTGAGACCATCTTTTTCGTAGTTTTTCAAAATAGGGCTTCTTCCTAAAGCTGTCTGGAACTCTCTCTGTAGACTAGAGCAGGCCTTGAACAAGACAGGCTTAAAAAATGGGTCAAGAGGTGTTGGCACATGCCTTTAATTCCTGCACTAGGGAGGCAAAGGTAGGCATATCTCTCGAGTTCAAGGCCAGCCTGATCTATAGAGTAAGTGCCAGGGCAGCCAGAGCTACATAGAGAAAACCTCTCTTGAAAAACCAAAAAAAGGTGAATCAAAACCAAGATCTAAGTTGCTTTGCACATATCCCAAGGCAATGATGAGGGCCCCTCACACATTTATACTCTCAATTCAAATCAAATGTGACAGGTGGAAAGCCTATGTTTTCTCTAATTATTCATTTGAGGCTTTCTTTGTTTCTACAGAATGCATAGCTAGCTAGCGCGCGCGCGCACATACACACACATATACACACACACACACACACACACACACACACACTCTCAAACCCTGCTGAAAATATTCAAGCAGCAGTCTAAATGAGAATGGTGAATTTTGCTGTACAAAAGCTCCTGGCCTCTCAGAGACAATGGATGAATAATTGTATTGTTCAAGAACAGCCCAAGTTTTTATTTTTTGTTTTTGTTTTTCTGATACATGGTTTCTTTGTGTAGTGATGGCTTTCTAGTAACTGCTTTGTAGACCAGCTGACCTTACCTCAAGAGGTTATCCTGCCTCTGCCTCCTGAGTGTTGGGATTAAAGATATAAAAAGCCCAGTTTTTTAAATTCTTAAAAGAATTTGGTCCACATATGCCAGAAACATAAACACATAGTTACTTTTTTAATCCAAGTTTTCTGTTTATGTTAGCTAGACTCTGCACAACAGCTTTATATCACTGTTTCATTAACTAGAATGGGAAGTGATTTTTTTTTTCTTAATTTGAGGTTAGTAGGTAATTAACTGAACCATCAAGCTGTCTTTTTCAGCAGTCTATAAATATTTGGTATCAAATAATTGAGGAGTAACATCTCAGGAGTTAAAAAAAAGTACTTGCCAGTTTGAAAGTCACAGACAGTTTACTGTTCTATAATTAGATAAAGAGAAAAAAGAAGAACCCTTGGTAGCAGGAATAAGCAAGAGTCTTCCACAGTCTGGCATCTGCAAGGAAATGAGAAAAAAGTTTTTACTTCCTTTCAGCAACAAAAGTACCAACTACATTTGATAACAGTTGACACAACCCCTCAAACTCTCTTACAAGAGCTGTTCCAGAAATTCACTGTTGTTAATGGCTGACCCTCTTTTCTTCAGTACCTCTGTGTACACGAAAACTTGCTAAGTGAATTAAAAACATTTTTCACAGTCATTAATGAACATTTCTAATGTGTCAACAGCTTCACAAGTGAGAACTGACTCTGTAGGCATCTGACTACTTTATTACTCATTAATAAAAAAATACAGATGCATATGTATCTGTGTGCATGAAGACTCTTAAAAATTATATTCATTCAGGGATGTAGAGATGACTCAGTAGTTACGAGCATTTGTTGCTTTTGTAGAGGAGCCAGGTTTGATTCCCAACACTCACAAGGTGGTTCACAACCATCTATAGCTCTATTTCCGGGGAATCTGATGCCCTCTTCTGATCTCCATGGGCAACAAAGCATGCATGTGTAATAGTGAAGTTAAAAAGCAAAATACCATCCAGGTGTGGTACCACATGCCTTTAATCCTAGCATTCAAGAGACAGAGAAAGGTGGATCTCTATGAGTTGGAAGCCAGACTGGTTTAAGTTCCAGGACAGCTAGGGTTAAATAATCAAGAGACCTTGTTTCAAAAAAGTGGATAAGGGTGAGTGGAAGAAAGCACCTTGTTTTTGTGTTATAAGAAGCTTCTCCTAAGTTTTCATTACAGAGTTGTCCTTATTTACTAAACAGTTATATACTGTATTGATCATCAGACATTTTATACAACATGTTAAGAGAACAATTCAAAGTTCCCCATATTTATCCAGGTTTGTTCAATGTATTCTTTCTGATACACCTCAGTGTTATTTTTCTTCTGGGGCCAAATTTCATTTTCTTGTTTTCAGATATATTTAACAATTTAAAGTCAAAACCTACCAAGCTGAGTATGGATGGCACACTTTTTTTTTTTTTTTTTGGTTTTTTGAGACAGGGTTTCTCTGTGTAGCCCTGGCTGTCCTGGAACTCACTCTGTAGACCAGGCTGGCCTCGAACTCAGAAATCTGCCTGCTTCTGCCTCCTAAGTGCTGGGATTAAAGGCATGTGCCACCACTGCCTGGCGATGGCACACATTTTTAATTCCAGTGCTCATGAGGCAGAGGCAGGCAGATCTCTGAGTTTGAGGCTAGCCTAGTCAACAGAGCAAATTTCAGGACAGTCAGAGCTATACAGAGAAATCATGTCTCAGAAAAAAAGAAAAAGTCAAAACCTACAAAAAGTGGCCAATTGCTAGAAGAAATTGATAAATTTCTAGCAATGATTAAAGGTTTTTTCTTTTATTATTTTTTAACGCTTTCTTTTAAACTTTTTTTGAGACAGGGTTTCACTATATAGCTCTATTCTGGAACTCACTCTGTAGACCAGGCTGCCCTTTGACTCAGAGGTTCTTCTATTTGTGACTCTTTTGAATGCTGGGATTAAAGACTGACACACTACATCTGGCTGAGTGTTTCTACTTAGCTTTTCCACTTCTTATCAGAAGAAACATTAGGTCTGGTACAAAATAGACTCTACCACAGATTCATTTGCTTCACTGTGTAGACAGGGACTGGATAGCAACAGACCAATTACTCATTTATTTGATAAATATTCATTGAAGGACTACTATCTGCAAGACAGCTGAAATAGAATCCTATCCCAGTCTTCCTACAGTCCCTATCCCATAAGCAGTAGGGCTGGGCAATCTTAGCCAAGGCAGTCAAGCTTAGCTCTACCACACACAGGGAAGAGCCTCCAGGTTTCATCTGGGAAAAGGAGATTTTTGTGAGGTTTTGCACAAAAAAACAAAACAAAACAAAACAAAACAAAACAAAACAAAAAACCCCCAAAAACAAAAAACAAAAACCCAAAAAACTAAGTAATATCAATAGTGTAAGACTCTTTTTTTGTTGTTGTTGTTTTGTTGAGACAGGGTTTCTCTGTATAGCCCTGGCTGTCCTGGAACTTAATCTGTAGACCAGGCTGGCCTTGAACTCAGAAATCCACCTGCCTCTGCGTCCCAGAGTGCTGGGATTACAGGTGTGCACTGCTGCCACCATCACCCAGCTGCTGTAAGACTCTTACGAGACCCCAAAATTTTAAATGCCCATTAAGAAGAATATGGATTTTTTTTTACAAGATGATTAAACTGTACTGCATTGAGAAAGAATTGCAGAGCAGTGAAGCACAGCTGTTTGATTAATCTTACTCCATTACAAAAGGCAGGATAGATCTAGAATACAACTTTGATATCAAAAAACAAACAAACAAAAACCCAACAGTGTACACTAACATCAGGGAAAAGAACTTAGCGTGGTAATAGAATTCAAATATAAATAGTAAATGCCTATTCATTAGTCTGTAAAGCCATTATAGAGGCTATATACATAAAAAATACATGCACACCCAAAGCCTTAATTTGGTATCATAATCTGAAAGAAAATTGGACTCAAACTTCTTTATGTCCAGTTAAATTTTGCTACCACCTGAAGAGAGAGTGGAATGAAATACTTACTTGAATAGATGTTCAGTTACTGTGCATTTCCATCTACAAGAATAAACATTTTGAAATAAATAAATCACATCAATTGAAATTCATTCTACCCTCTGTGCTTACTAAACACAAAAAAATACAAATTACTTTTTTTTTTTTCCAAGCCAGGGTTTCTCTGTGTCGCCCTGGTTGTCCTGGAACTCACTCTGTAGCCCAGGCTGGCCTCAAACTCAGAAATCCACCTGCCCCTGCCTCCCAAGTGCTGGGATTAAAGACATGCGCCACCACTGCCCGGTGGGGTAGTAATCTTAAACAGAATTCAAAACTAGTGATAAGATTCCACTGAGAATCATGAAAAAAGAAAATAGTCTTTTACCTAATTTTTTTTTTCTTTTTCTGAGACAGTTTTACAGGCTGAAATCCAGATTCTCCAGTCTACCTCTCAAGTGCTGGGAATTACAGGTATATGCTACCATGGATGGCTGTATCAAGCTTTTTGATATATTAGTGATCTCACTTTTGGTAAATGCAAATATTTAAATAAATGTGTTTTTACTATTTCTTTAAAGATTTTTTTTGTCTGTATGCATGTGTGCCTATGTGAGTTTATGTGCATCACGTGTATGCAGGTAGCCATGGAAGTCAGGGCATTAGGTCTCCCAGAACTGGAATTACAGGCAAGTGTGAGATGCTTGATATAGGTGCTGGGAACCAAAACACAGCCTCTGCCAGAGCAGCAGGTGCTCTTAATTGCTGAGCCATCTCTCTAGCTTCTTTAAAGGGAATCCTTTCTACTCTAAAAACTTAAAAAGTAACAAAAACTGAAATCAAGGCAATTCAAGTGAATTTGGATTTGGGAATAATACCAGAAAGTCTGGATTAAGTCTGGATTAAGATCATATGATTTTAGGTATTTTGTTCTTTTTAAAAATCTTTTAAACAATTGTTGTGTATATATATGTTGTATACATATGTGTATGATGTAGGAAGAGCTTTTTCTCTCCCTTTACTGTGTTCAAGGCTCAAAAGCAAATTGTCAGATTTGCATAAGTGCTTATACCTGATGAACCATCTCCTGGCCCTTACCCTGGGTATTCCGAATGCAGCAATTTTTTTCCTTTCGTCCGTCCGTCCTTCCTTCCTTCTTTTCCTTCCTTCCCTTTCTTCCTTTCCTCCTTTCTTCCTTCCTTCCCCCCTTCCCTTTCTAAATGTATGTGAGAACACTCTCCTCTCTTCAGACATAACAGAATAGCATTGGATTCCATTTCAGATAGTTGTGAGCCACCAATAGTTGCTGGGAATTGAACTCAGGATCTCTCAAAGAGTAGTTGGTGTTCTTAACTGCTGAGGCATCTCTCCAACCCACCAGCCCACCTCTTCCCTTTTTTAAATTACAAAAAAAAAATGTGTGGTCTATATATACATATGGTACCACATGTGTGTTTGGTGTCTGTGGAGGCCAGAAGAAGTTGTTTGGCTCCTGGAACTGGAGTTACAGATAACTGTGAGCTGTTATATGGGTGCTGGGAACCTAACTTGGGTTCTCCATAAGAGCAGAAACTACTCTTAACTGAGCCATTTCTCTAGCCTCCCAGATTTTTTTTTTTTTAAAAAAAGGGCGGAATGGTGTGAATTTCATACCTGTTTATCCAGTATGGGTTCAGCTGTTTAGGGAAGATACCTGAACTTCATTCCCTATGCTGCTGCTTAGCACTTTTCTTTTTCTCTACCCATTTAGGTTACTAAAATACCATTTTTTTTTTTAAATTAATGCCTTAACAATAAGAGGTGACTTTTACTTAGCCAAAATTAATAGCTTCTCTATTGGCCTCTACATCTACTTAGTACACCGACATTAGTAATTACTTCACTTCAGGAAAAGACCCTTTTGGGTTTTGTGCTCTCACACTTTATCTTTTAAAAATATTTTTATTATTTTAATTATTTATATGCATGTGTGTTACTGTGGAGTTATGTATCTATGAGATTAGGTGTCAGAGAAGTTGGATTACTTGTAAATGGAGTTTACAGGAAGTTGAGAGTCACTTGACATGGATGCTGGAAACCAAACCCAGAATTAGATTCTCTAGAAGAGCAGTAGTTGCAAGATATTTTTAATTTCTTGTTTATAACCAGGCCTAGGAGTACCATGAGGTAAATGAGGTGCTTTGAGCACAAAATTTAGAGTCACATTGATTTTCAGCATCAGGCTGAACATACCTAAATAATAAAACCAACTGTTTTTGTTACAATGAAAAGTGCAAGAACACTTTGACCTCTATTTTACTTACTGTTTTTCCATGGCAGAACATAGGGCAGAGACTTGGGAACTCGCATGCCTGAAGCGAGGTTACTCTTATGTTCCATAACTATGTTATTTGCAGGACTGAAAAAAAAAAGGAATACTTTGATGTCATCATATCAGTATTCTTCAGGTATACACGTAGAAGACAATCAAAATGTGTTTTTAAATGGAGGGAAAAACAACCACTCATCTGAAATGTGGACACACTTCTATTAAAACATTCTTGCAATTAGAATGATTACCAATTTTCTGGAATGTTCCATATGTGTATTAAGATGGTATGGTGGCACATGCCTTTAATCCTAACACTCAGGAGGTAGAGGCAGGAAGATTTTTGAATTCAAGGCCAGTCTGGTCTAACAGAGCCAGTTACAGGATAGCCAGGGCTACCTAGAGAATCCCTGTCTCAAAAAGCAAAGCAAAACAAAAATAACAAAAGATAGTGTTTTACATTTACTTTTTAAAAATAATTTATTTGTTTGTTTTTGGTTTTTCGAGACAGGGTTTCTCTGTGTAGCTCCTGCTGTCCTGGAACTCACTCTGTAGACCAGGCTGGCCTCAAACTCAGAAATCTGCCTGCTTCTGCCTCCCAAGTGCTGGGATTAAAGGCATGCACCACCACAGCCCGACCAATTTATTTATTTTTTATGTATACTGATACTTTGCCTGCGTTTGTCTGTGTGAAGGTGTTGGGTTTCCTGGAACTGAAGTTACAGACAGCTGTGAGCTGCCATGTGGGTGCTGGGATTTGAATCTGGGTGCTCTAGAAGAGCATCCAGTGATTTTAACTGCTGAGCCATTTCTTTAGCCCCTTACATTTACATTTTATAGAAACTGAGATAAACATCAATGCCATCTACTAGTCTGTAGTATGACAAAATCCCACCCCTGCAAATAAGACAGGGATTGTCTGTTCTTGGCTGGAACTCACTATATACACCATGCTGCTGTCAAACTCAAAATGATTTGCCTGTCTTTGCCTCCTTAGTGTGAGTGCTGAGATTGAAGGTATGTGCCACCATGCTTGGCTGCAGCCAATCTCTTCATAAATGACTATTTTTATGTGTATGGGTATTTTTGTCTACATGCATGTCGATACACCATTTGTGTGCTTAGTGTCTACAGAAGGCAGTGGAGATTATTAGACTCCTATAGTGACATTTTTAAGAATTTCTGAAATTTTGGTTTCTTTAAAAACATAGAAATATAAGAATGTACTTTTATTTTAATCTCAGGTGTGGGGCTGCTTCAGACTGTCTGAAGTGTGGTTTTGCTAGCTGAAGATAAATTTCTGCATTTAGTGATATTTAGAATTCTGGGAACTTTTCAGAGGGTATATAAATGCTAGAGCCAGGACAGGTGGGGTTGGTAACTGTTGGTCATTTAGAGGGGGTAGTTTCAGTTTGTTAGAAGTCATGCTCAAAAAAGAAAAGGAAAGAAATTAGATTCAGGGATCTCTCCCCTCCCCCCTTCTAGCTAGTGATGGAGTGAAACTGGGGGATGAAAGGTGGGGAAAAAAGAATCCACAAAGAAGCAAATACCGGCTATGGATTTCCCTGGAGCTGGAGTTACAGACAGTTCAAATACCGGCTATGGATTTCCTTGGAGCTGGAGTTACAGACAGTTCAGAGCCAGTATGTGGGCTCTGAGAATTGAACCTGAGTCCTCCAGAAAAATTAACCATTGAGTCATCTCTCCAGTCCCTAAAATAAATCTCTTAACTGAAGCCAGTTAAAGTTGCCACCAATAAAACTAATCTAAGTTTTTCTATTTTTTTATTCAAAATAGTGTGCATTTAAAATTAGCTACTTCAGTAATTAAGAAAAAAAGTCAAGCATTTTATGAGTGCTTAGCAGTTAAGAGCATGCACCACTCTTCCAAGAGACCTGAGTTTGATTCCCAGTCCCTGTATGTTCACAACCATCTGTAGTTCTGCCTCTGACACCTCTGGCCTCTGTGGAACCTCCACTCATGTGCTCATTATCTCTACACACATAATTAAAAAAAATACAAAATCAAGCATTTAGGCAAAAATAAAGCATAGTATTTTATTACTTTATTCTCTAACCCTGAAACAGTCTCATTTGTATTTGAAATTTGGTCTTCTAAGGTTTGAATGTAGGTATAACGAGAAATCTTACAGTTCTAAATTGGATAGAGAATATTAGTAGTAAAAAGAGAGATATTCTTCCTTTCTCATTAAGATGCTCTGGATTTCCAATCTCAAATAACTTTTAGCATCTTAAAAAAGATTTACACGTATATATGGACATGTAAGAGTGTCCACAGAGCCTAGAAGAGGGTATGGATCCCATAGAACTGGAGTTATAAGCAGCTGCTTTAAAGAGCAACAAGTACTCTTAACTCCTGAAGTCATCCCTTCAGTCCACCCCCCCCCCCCCCCCAGGAGGTTTCTCTGTGTAGCTCTGGCTGTCCTGGAACTTGCTCTGTAGAGCTAAGGCTGACCTGCCCTGGGTACTGAATTAAAAGCACATACCATCAGACCCAACTCTATTTTTTTTTTTTTTGTCACACACCTGGATTTGGGGGAGGTAATGATGAGATTAAGACCTTTTAATTTACCTGTTGTTGCCACAGAAGCTGGCTGTGCCCCAGACAAATGGGGTGCTAGTCTGTTCCCACAAGTCTGCCAAAGGAAGCAAAATAGTTTGTGATACTGTTAGATAAAACACCAATCTATGTTAGTTAAATTTGTCAAATGAGAAATAATACAGCTAAGTTTTGAGGGGTGTAAGAAAAAAACTGATTGAGTACTCTGCTCAAGTGATACAGAACCAGGAATTTAACAATGAAGGATATAAATGTAAGAGCCATAAATAATAATAAATGTGCTCAGGAACAATCAAGCACAGATGGTACAACCAATTTATGGGGAAAACAGATTAAAGAAGTGCTTCTTCCAATCAAGGGGGATAAGCTATTTTATATGTCTGCACAGTGATACAAATGCTCATTTGGGGGTCCAATAAAAACAATAAGGTGTTCTGAACATGTATGCTCATAAAAAAAGAAAATCTTCCTTATGTCTCAATCAAATGATTTGAGATTTAAATATGTGAAGAAAGCAAAAACGTAGAAGCATTTTACCTTTATCCCAGTCTTCATCACAAGGAGGGCACTGCCATGTGCTCTCAGCCAGAGTCTCTTGTCCAAGGTTCCTGGTTTGGTTGACTGCAAGACAACAGAGATTTGATATATAAAGAACAGAGGGTGTGGTATTTGCTAGGTTATTCTGTTTAAGGGATTTAAGGCCTTTAAAGGCTGCAAGGTAGCCAATAAAATCTTTGTTTCTAAACATGGATAGGGTGAATACCATATTTATGGTAGTAACAGGACTATTTATTGAGACAGGGTCTTGTATTCTTGCCTGGCCTCAGACTCAAAGATGACCTTGAACTCCAGACCCTCATGCTTCTACCTCTTGAGTACCAGGATTATAAGTCAGCACCACCATGACCATTTTTGTGGTACAGAAGCTGGAACCCAGGGCTTTATCCATGGGAGGCAAGTGCTCGACCCACTGAGCTCCATCTCCAGCCCCAAGGACTTTATTTTTAGATGATTTATTATAATAGTAAAGTGAATCAGGCTGTTCAGAAGAGAAAGCAGTCTGACCTATATAGAAGCTAACAACCCACTGCTACAATGATATAATCATCTCAAAGGCAGAAAAATATTCTTTTGAAATGGTTAAAGCCAGAAAACAAGCCAATGATGTAGCCTAACTCCATACTGAGCAGCTAACCCTGGAATCCTGGGGCATTTCAGCTAGTCTGGCTTACCCACATCCTGCTCAATACAGCTCTTGTCATCACAGCTCGAGATGTGATGACTGATCTCAGCCCGGGGAACCTGGTGCCGAGCATTGAAGGGACAAGTAGCCAATTTGTTTGCGACATCAGGATGATTCTGTGAAAAAAAAATTAAGAGACCAATTCTTTGGATTTCTTTTTTTTTCTTCTTTTCTTTTTCTTCTTTTTCTTCTTTTTTTTTTGGTTTTTCGAGACAGGGTTTCTCTGTGTAGTCCTGGCTGTCCTGGAACTCACTCTGTAGACCAGGCTGGCTTTGAACTCAGAAATCCGCCTACCTCTGCCTCCCAAGTGCTGGGATTACAGGCATGCGCCACCACACCCGGCTGGATTTCTTAAAATTCAAGGAAACTAGCTCAGCTTTTTTCTATAAATAGCTCCCTGAAATCCCTTAAGTTTGTATCTTGTAGGTGTGGTGGGTACACTCGGTCATGGTAGGCACACTCATCACAGAAAATTGAGAAGGAATTATCATCCATACAGACCATGCAGCTCCTATCTCAATATGATCAAAATGCAAACCTTTTGGTTATGACTGCAGGGTTAATAACACATGCACACTGAGATTTTAATGGCTTATAAAGAGCAAAACAGTCAGTATTAGCCATCTCTGCACTCTGTTTATCAGATGGCACAGCCTGCAGTGCTGGAATTCTCTGGGTGTCTTTGAAAGCTAACATTCAGGATCAACAGTAACAGTGAGGCAGACAGCACTGCAGTGTGCCCTGCTACTGCAATTTGACAATGTTGGGAAATAACTGTTGTAAGGGAGCTGCAGAGACAAGCTAATTTTTTTTCATACCAACAGAGACACTTAAAAGTAATGATCTCTGAAATGAGGAAGCAAACAACAACCTTTTTTGTTACTGTATTTTGTTTTTGGGTTGTTTTGTTTTTTGAGACAGGGTTTCTCTGTGTAGTTCTGTGCTATCCTGGAATTCTGCTCAGATCAGACTAACCTAGAACTTGGAGATCCATGTGCCTCTGTCTCCCAAGTGCTGGTATCAAAGGTATGTCATCATCATTGCCTGGTAAACAATTTCAGCTATTTCAGTTAGAAAAAGCCCAAATGACCTATACTTTGTGGACCAGTATCATTTTTTTTAAAAGATTTATTTATTTAATGTATGGATGCTTTATCTGCAAGTAGACTTGCATGCCAGAAGAGGACATCAGCATCAGATCCCATTATAGATGGTTGTAAGCTACCATGTGGTTGATGGGAATTGAACTCGGGACCTCTGGAAGAGCAGTCAGTGCTCTTAACAGCAGAGTCACCTCTCCAGCCCATCCATCTATCCATCCATCCATCCATCCATCCATCCATCCATCCATCCATTTATTTATTTATACAGTATCTTGTTTTAAACTCAAACTAAGTATTTATTATCACCAAAATGTCATGGTAAATGTACCAGCAATTAAGAGATTTAAGAAAGGAGGGCTTGGGGAGATGGTTCAAGATGCTGCTACTATGAAAGAGTAGCAGTCATACTAGGGGCCTGACAACTGCCTATAACTCCAGCTCCAGGCAATCTGACAGTCTTCTTGTCTCTGTGGGTGTACACACACACACACACACACACACACACACACACACACACACGAGGGCAAGGAGGTGGCTCAGTGGGTAAAGGAGCTGGCCACCAAGTCTGACAACCTGAGTTTGATTATCAAGGACCTATATGGTAGAAGGAGAGGGCTGATTCTCTTACACAAGCACACTGTGGTCCACACATGCTTGCAAACACACAAACATTTTAATGTTATTGGTGTCCCCCTCCCCCCAGAGAGGGTTTCTCTGTGTAGACCTGGCTGTCCTGGAACCCACTCTGTAGAACAGGCTGGTCTGGAACTCAGAAATCCGCCTGCCAAGTGCTGGGATTAAAGGTGCATGCCATCACCGCCCAGCTAATTGTTGTTTTAAAGAGAGAACATAAAGTTGGATAGGTAGAGAGTTAGGGAGGACCTGAGAAGAATTGGGGGAGGGAAACATGATCAAAATATTTTGTATGAAAAAAACTTTTTTCAATAAAAAAGGTTTTAAAGATGTTTCACAATCAAAACTCAAAGTGTAAAGCTAGTGAGAAGCAGGCTGGAAAAACACAGGACTAAGGAACTTGCATGGATCTGGAGGGATGGCTCATTGGTTAAGATTGCTTGTTGAGCAATCATGAGGACTTTAGTTTGAACTTCTGCACCCAGTAAACAAGCTGGGTATGGTCTTGCACATTTGTAATGCCAGCACTGGTAGGCAGCAAAGATAGGAGATAGCTTGCTAGCTGTCAGCCTAGTTGCAAAAATCTTAAGCCCCAGGTTCAGGGAGAGATCCAGTCTTAAAGGAATAAGGTAGAGTGAAAGATGAAAATATGCTAATCCTCTTGTAGTTTCCTCTTGTGTACATAAGTGTACACGTACTACATATACCATATCCACATGAAAGAAACTGGAGCTAGGTATAGTGGCACAGACCTTTTAATGCCAGCTCTAGGCAAGTGGAGGTAGGGAGATCTGCATGTAAAGGTCCTCCTTTACTACTGAGGTGAGGCCAACCTTGGCTACAAGAAGCTCTACTTAAAAAAGAGATGGCTCAGAGGTTAAGAGAACTGCTGCTCTTGCACAGGACCTGGATTCAGTCTCAGCACCCACAAGGTAGATTGCAACCATATGTAACTTTAGTTCCATGTTTCCTCAGTTACAGTTTCCTTCAGTTACAAAGCTTCCTTAGGCATCAGGTACACATATGATGTATATGCAGGCAAAACACTTATGTACATAAAATATAAATCTTAAAACAATGTTTAAAGAAAGATCTTACACTTTAATTGTATGTATTGTCTGTGTGTATGTATACATGAGTACAGGTGCCTGTGGAAGGCCAGAAGAGGGACTGGATTTTGTATATTTGGAGTTACAGGCAGTTGTGAGTTGACTGATATGGGTGGTTGGAACTTACTTTTGACCTCTGGAAGTGTAGCAAGTATTCTTAACCACTGAGCCATTTCTATAGCCCTGACATCAATATTTTAACAACCCTATACAAGTACTTTTTAATTAACAAAGGACTTGAGTAGGTTATATTAGCTAAGTCCATAAAGAAGTAACCAGAAAGAAATGCTTAAAAAAAAAAAAAAAAAAAAAGATGTGGCTGTAGAGATAGCTCAGTGGTTAACAGTGCTTACTGCTTTTCCAGAGGACCTAATTGCCTACATGGTGGCTCAGAACTGCCTATTGTTAACTCCAGTTTCAAGGGACCTAACGCCCTCTTCTGGCCTCTATGGGCACCCGAGTGCACAATGTGCACACAAACTTATACAGATATCCACATAAAAAAAACTTAAAAAAAAAAAAAAGCTGTTGCAATGAACATTCCTTAGTGAAGATGTGGACAGAGGGATATATTGTGGGACACACTGTGACACATTACACCTACCATGATGAGATTTTGTATGCTTTGTTATTTGTGTGTTTTTTATTTTGTGAGGGGAGGTTGTAAGGGCAAGGGGCAGATGCAAGGGGATAGGAAGATGAGTGGGACAGGGATACATGATATGAAACAAAGAATAAAGTTAAAAAAAGGTAAAAAAAAAGATGTTAAAAATTAGGGAGTTATTTTTGAAACAATATTTTCCTGGGCTAACAATTTTAAACAAAAAATCAGGAAGAGATGTAATAGAGGGACTGGAGAGATGGGCTAGTGGTTAGAAACACTTGTTGCATTTTCAGAAAACCCAGATTTGTTTCATGGTTTCCACATGATGGTTAGTAACTATCTTTTAATTCTTCCAGAAGATCCAATACCCTCTTCAGACCTCCACAGGCAGTAGGCACACACATGGTGCACATATACTTAATTAAATTAAGATGCCCATACACATAAAAATAAATCTAAAACTATTTTTAAAAGAAATAATGAACACATCAAACTTAATAAAGTAGAGTTTTTCATTACTAGGAAAAAAATTAGTGATTCCTTTGTTTTTCTGAAAACCAAGCTAAATAAATTTGTGCCTAATTTTTTTTTAAAGAATACCAATGTTAGATACAGATACCAAAACTTTAGTATTTAATCCAAACTATATATAATTCATATTCAGTATCTTAAAATAATAGGTTCAAGCCCTAGTACCACAAAAAAACATGTGTGAATGTACATGCCTAGATACTCTAGAGATACTGTTTTTAAACAATGCTTTGTGGCTAGTTAGAAGAAAATAAAAGATTAAAATTTTATATACTTCAAGGAATAAAACAAACACTTGTAAATATTGAAATTTATCAAAGGTAGACTTGCCAAACAATCTGGCATTCAATTAAAATATGTATGTTAAATTATTTGTTGCTTACAAAGCTTGACTCTTCAGAAGAACTCAAGAGGCATAAAAGGGCATATTATAAAAATAATACTCTACCTTTCTGCACTTGATAAGATGATAAGGAAACCTGCAGGCCCTGATCTGGTGATTTTTATCATAGGGGCACTGTAATAACTTTTCAGGGTCCAGGGAGTCGACTGAAAGACAGAAAAATACATTAAGTATATAGTATAATAGGACTCTGTAAAACTAGACCACATTAGTGTTTTCAATAAATCCATAGTGAAAGAATAAGGCAGTCTAAAGAAAAGTTAGATTAAAATAAAGTGTGACTGGCCTGGTGGTAGTGGCACATGCCTTTAATCCCAGTGTTCAGAAGCAGAGGCAGGTGGATCTGAGTTCCAGGTCAGCTTGGTCTACAGAATGAGTCCAGGATAGCCAGAATTATATAAAGAAACCCTGTCTTGAAGAAAACAAACAAACAAAAAACCCAAAAAGTGTGATTAAATGATTAAAAGTGAAATGGAACTATGTGACAATAAAATTGTGTTATCTATCATTGGCTCTTAAGTACAGTAGTATTAAGAATGGTGTACTGAGGTTTCATTCACATTTGGCTGAATACAGTTCTCATTCTTATAATGATATCCACACTAACTTTTCCCTTTTCCTTTTTTTTAAAAAAAATATTTATTTTATGTGAGTGCACTGTTGCTCTCTTCAGACACATCAGAAAAGGACATTGGATCCTGTTACAGATGGTTATGAGCCACCATGAGGCTGCTGGGAATTGAACTCAGGACCTCTGGAAGAGCAGTCAGTGCTCTTAACTGCTGTGCATCTCTCCAGCCCTCCTTTTCCTCCATTAAAGGTAACAATTTGTGGCCATTTTCATTCTCTAGATATTCCAACCACAGTTTCCTAACTAGCACACTAAAGTTGGAATGGACCGCTGGTGTACCAATATAACTAGTGTGGTCAACTGCACTTTCCAACACTCTGAATCTAGCTAGCTGTAAGTCAAGTTGAGAATAATAATCTCATTAGCATCCTTGTCTATTTTATTTCTAGTTAAGAAGTTGATAGCCATGGTGCTTCAATTGAGTGTTCTATGAAGTATTAATAACTAGAGTTTTCCCGAAATTTGTTCTTTGCTTTACTCCTTTCTGTATGTTGTATTGGGTACTCTCATACCTTGACAATGATCTCATTACTTTTGTCAGGTAGGTGATTTTACTTTTCATGTTTTGGAACATAGATGAGAAAAAATTTCCTTAATCTAATGACTACCAAACTGGCCAGCTAAAATAAAAATAAACTGCAAAGTCAGAACCTCCTACAGCTAAGACAATTGTAGACACAAACTGCTGTGTTAAGAAAACACTGAACCTATACCATGTTATTCAAAGCTGCCTTTAGGCTATCCAAGCTGCCCAGGCTGTGCCCCAAATCTTAACAAGCCTGGTTAGGAAAGAAAATTAAATAGTGCATTCTGAGAGCAAAAGGCACCTAATAAAACACTCTTGCCACTCCAGAAGGTAAGGATAAAAGCAAGACAAACAATTCACCACTGATAAGAAGCTTATAAACCAGGAGACTGCAGTGAAAGTCAGAAACCAGAGGGGAATTGAATCTGACAGTTTCACTGGAAGAGTGGTAAACATGGAATAAATTGCTAACCATGGTCATGATGCAAATCAGCTTGAAAGGTGATCTGAAGGACAGAACGAATAGGGAGGCAAGGTCCCAGAGGACAGGCTGCTTATTATGCCACTGAGCTCTTAGCCAGCAATCTCTTATTTCTGAAGCTTCAGAACACCCAGGGAGCATTCACAGATGAAATTCTTATTAGTTTTCCTTCATTTAATCCATTCCATCACTAGCAAATGTCAGCAGTTGACAGAATGGAGGTACCCTATGATTCATACATATTATAACTGCCATATAGAGCATGTGTCAAAGTTGGTAATGAGAACTACCATAAATGTTTTACTTCTTAGTCTTGAAATTTAGGTCAGCTCTAATTTACTGTTCCACCTTGAAAAGAATCTGTTTATTTATCAATGATCACCTATTTATCTATATCCATCCACCCATTTATCCATCCACTTATCAATCATCCATTCATCCATCTATCTTGGCCACCAATATATCCACCGATTTAACCATCAATCAATTATCTATCTATCTATCTATCTATCTATCTATCTATCTATCATCTTGGTATTAAAATATGGGTCCTGAGAATGCTATACACATGCTCTACTACTGAGTTACATCCCCAGTATTGTAAAAATTTTGTACTTATTGCTGTGTGTGGTGTGTGGTGTGTGTGTAGGTCAGAGGACAACTTTATAGAGTCAGTTTTCTCTCCTACTTTTATAAGAGTTCTAAAACTCAAACTAAGGCTGTCAGGTTTGGATGGTAATAAGCACTTACCCTTCAGCCATCTCAGTGGGCTATTGGTTTATCTTTTGATAGTCTTTCTGTGAAGCCCATGATGGCCTAGAAGTTATGATCCTCATGATTCAGCTTTCTATGAGTTGGGATTACAGTTGTATATCATTACACTTGGTTCTCACATGTCTTTAATTACTTAAGTTTAAAGTGTTTGTTTCAGATTACTTTTTTCATTGTAATGTGGCTGTAGACTAAAGAGTCTTATTTTAAATCTTAGCATCTGTATACCTCAAAACCACACAGACCTTTCTCAGCATTTCAGGGGGGAACTGAAGTTTTCACAACATACGCTCTACTCAGGCACCAAACTACACATAAATGATGTATTATTTTCTAAAAACATCAAGTAGTACATACTGTAAGTGTCTTCCATGCTGATGGCAAAGGAGTCCTGTTCAAGTGCTAGAGAGAAAAGGATGGTTCAGAATCAGAAATGAAATACATCAAATAGTAGCCCTAAGATGTGGGGTCATTCCTGGAACTGAAGCTGCCCCAAGTTTAATAAAATAAACACTTAGCATACAACCTTTTCCCTAAGTTTCTTCTTAAAGGCATTCTTTACTCCTATGACTCAGTTTAGCATCATTGCATAAGTCACATTCTTGGAATAAACAGCTAGGTCAAATATGACAACTGACAAACTACATTCAGGTGACAACATAACAATTTAGTTTATGTGGTATTACAACATCTGCCACTGTTTACACGCTATTAGGATTTGATGGTATTTAACAAAATGGGGGCCAAGTCAAGGTCATAAAAATACCAGTATTTAAACATCTAGATAAACTACTTTAAAGCGTTTCTTTCAAGCTGGAAAGATGATTAAGTGGTTAAGGGTTCTGGGTGCTCTTAGAGACACCTGGGTTTGAGTCCCAGCACCCACATTGCTTACAACTATAACTCCCGTTTCAGGGTATCAGATACCCTCTTCTGGCTTCTGTGGGCAAAATGCACACAAATATGTATAAAATAAAAAATATGTCTCATTTAATGACTTTTTTTCTTTTTTGAGAGACATGGTTTCTCTGTATAGCCCTAGCTGTCCTGGAACTCAATCTGCAGACCAGGCTGACTTGAACACAGAGAAGTCCACCTGCCTTTGCCTCCTGAGTGCTGGGATTAAAGGCATTTTCAACCATACCCGGCTTAGTAACTTTTCTTAATCATGATCAGAAAATGTCACACCAATTTTCTCCCTTTCTAGCCATGCTTCATTCTGTTCCTCTCATTTCCTAAATAATGGCAAGATAAACACTGTTTCAGTCAGTACTGGTTACTTAACTTCATTGAGGGAACTTATGTGAATGTTAAGAAAAAATTAAGAGCTCATAGAGAATACCTAAGAGAACAAATATAACAAATATGAACAAAAATCAAAAGAGAAAATGTCTGTGAGTTTGAAGTCTCTTTTACTGGAATCTCTATCGAACACTGATTTAGTTCACTTATTATGGGAAAACTAATTTTGTATATAATCTCTCCCATAGGAATCTTCTGAAAATTGTATGCACATATAGCTGTTGTCTCTAGGTAAGCTCTCCTTTGGCCTCTCACACAAATTCCACACCCTTCCCCCCATTCTATGACATAAGCAGCATTAGAACCTTTGTTAGGAAATACAGGTGATCAGCTAAACTCTAGTTTAGTACTTTGCTCCAGAGCCCATTTGTTAATGGCAATATTAGGGAAACTATCTGAGAACTACTCTTAATGTTTAGGCTAAACTATCCTAACCCTTGTGGAACTTCTACTACAGTTATGTCATACTTTGTTAAAAATTAAAAAAAAAAAGGTTTTAAGGAAGAACCAAGAATTGCTTAAAAAAAAGTATAAAAAAGAACGATGGGTAAGATATTCAGCAACTGAAGAGAGCTGACCTATTCTTTCCTAGCAAACAGACTGATTCCAAGTAGGCCAAGGACGCTGGAATTCATAACACCATCATTCAGCTGTCTCTTATCTTCCCCATCAAATTTGTTAACAGGTGATTGATTCCTTTCTCCCAATACTAGGCTGTCAGTGAATTTGGACAAAGTGAGAATTTGAAGCTACTGTTTAAACTCTGAAAAAACTTGCAGGTCTTAGTAAAGTAGTAATTTTTTTCCCCTTACAAAAAAGCTTCCCTAACCACTCCCCCCGCCCCCCCCCCCCAAATTCGAGGAGATTCAAACAACAATAACCAGACAAGGGGGAGGTTACCTAGAAAACAAGGCAGAAAAAGGTACCAGGCAGTCCGTCAAGTAGACGATGGCCGACGCAGCCGGTGATCAGAGCTTAAGGCTGAGGAGTGAGGGAGGACACTACTTCGAAGGTATCTCATACATGAACTGCTTACAAGGATTGACCCGAGCCAAGACCCTACCGCCTTTCCTCTTTCCTACCTCAGTCCAGAAGCTCTCCCCACTGCCGACTTCGCCTCACAGCCAGGCCCCGGCAACGCCCACTTCCGGCCTGATGCCAGGGCGGGGCCGTACTTCCTGTGACTGTGGCTTGCGCAGGCCCAGTGCAGTGAGGTCAGCTCATGTGATGCCCTTTTCCTTTGGCCCCCCACTTCCTGCCACTAGGGCTACTCCTTGAGGTCTTAGGTTTCTTTGCTTTTAGCCTTCAACCTTCCTCTACTTCCTGGCCTAAATGCTCCTAAGTGGGTAGAGAGCTTCTTTTGTTGACTTTCGAGCGGCCATCTTAGAAAAATCAGGGAAAGAATGGGGCTGGTAGGGTGCTGTTTATAAGGAAACCTTGTTTGTGGAAGTTAAGATAGAAATGTAATTTAAAATTTGAGAGTTTAAAAGAGGAATGATGGAGACAGGTACAATAGTTTAAAGAAAAATCAAAAAAGGCAGGGAGGAATTTTGTGTCCGTGTAGTGCATCTAGGCTCTCAATTGAAAAGGCAATGATAGTTTCAGAATAGTTGGGAGGATGATACAGTGTTGGTGGGATTGAAGGAGTTTTAGACTAGAGAGGATAGATAGGTAAAAGAACTTAAAGCAGGAAACTCAAAACACAGAGTTTTGTTCAGAAAACACACCATTCCAAAACTGTATACCTACTTAAATATAAATACTTGTCCCCAATGTACTTAGGAAAACAGTTGGTACTAAACTGGACTCGTGGTCAAATGGGTGTACAACATATGCCAGGAAGTGTTAGAGAAACTGTAAATTCCTGTAAGGCCCAAGATAACCTGGGGAAGCACTAGGGAGAAAAAGGATTTATACTGTAAATTATATACTATAAATTTAGGCTATAAATTCGATAGCCTTTGAGAAGGTGTTGACACTGTGGGTAGATCTGGTGACATTATTTTGAGAACATTGAGTTGTAAAATACATTGATAGAAAATTTTGTTCTGTCCAAAGCTAGCAAACAGTCTAGTTGGCTGGCTGCTGAAATACTGAAACTTCTGACACATTTTAGTGGGTAAGAGCCTAAATACGAAAAGGATCATCAGAATAGCAAAAACAAGGTATCTTAGGTAAGTAGGATCTTGGGGATGTGACATTTTATTTTTACATGATTAATATGTAAATAAATTACCAGCTTTGACCCTCTCCAGTCAGCAGGCTAAAAAGTGTATGCTTCATTGTTTTCAGTACAGAATAAGACCCTAAAAAGAGCTGTGGGGTAGAGGCAATAAGGCTGTCACCTCAGCACTTGGGAGGTTGAGGCAAGAAGATTGCCATGGATCAGAGACCAGTTAGGACAGCTTAATCTACAGAGTAACTAAAAAAACTCAAACCCACTAAACCAGGACAAACCAGTCAAACTACTAACCAACCAAAACACTAAAAAGAACTTGTGGATAGAGAAGATGGGCTTAAGACATTCTTGTTGCAGGATAATGGTTCTTAGTTATGTCTGTGTATTAGAATAATCTGGGGAGTGCTTAAGACATACTATGAAGCTGGGTGATGACACACTTTTAATCCTAGTGCTCAGGAGGCAGAGGTAGGTGACCTCTGAGTTTAAGGCCAGCCAGGTCTACAAAGAGAGTTCCAGGACAGCCAGGGCTACATACACGGAGGAAACTCTGTTTTAAGAAACCAAACCAAACCAAACCAACCAACCAACCAACCAAACAAACAAACAAAGAAACAAAAACCCAACCCTTCCCTACCTAAGACAGACCATGTAAATTCCCTTCCTTGACCAATTAATCAGAAGAGAACTAGGCACAGTTATTTTAAAACTTTCCCAGATGATTCTAATGTGCATCCAGACTAAGATCCACTGATTTAGGCACTGACTTGAATTTACAAAAGCATTTCTTTCCCCTGGATGGCCTGGATGATTCATAGAAGCAAGCTGTTAAGTGCTATTTTTCAGAGAGAAATTGCTTCATTGAAAACTTAGAACAAAGCATTTTAGGAAAAGCTGATTTCTTTCTCTCTCTGTTTTTTTTTTTTTTTTTTTTTGGGCAACTTCACTTCAGATCTTTAGGAAACAGCTTAAAACAATTCTCATGTGATCATGAATTTTGAATTTCTCACAATATCATTCGTGTAGAATTAGCCGGGTCAGTGGTTTGAACTTAAATATTTTTTATGGCTTTAAATCACAGAGCTCTGGTCCAATTTTTATCCCTGTTGCTATGACCCATAAGCACTTTTCATTTAGATACTTATAGATTTATAATACTTATAGTTTTCTGAGGAAGAAAGAGCTAAAGACTTGAGAGAATGTGAACAGGGAGTTGGTCCTAAACTAGAACCCTAATTAGGCTCCGTCTGCTGTATGCCTTGTCAGGGTGGCAGGATTCTCACCTGGTGGAGCTATTCCATTTAGCACCAGCAGATAAGCCCACACTGATTTATAAACAAAAGCCAAAGCTGTCTTTCAGTGGTGATTTGGAAATAAAGATGTGCTGCACATCTGTTCCTTCTATTCTTAAATGCTTTGTTCATCTTTTTTCAAGTCAACAAATTATACTTTATCTGAGATTCCTGCTGAGTTTTCTTTCAAACTGTTTTTTTCCTACCCAGGTCAATAATATTTCAAAATTGAAAAACAATGAGATCAAGTAATTTATACAAGGTTCATTATAGGAGCCAGCTAAAATTACTATCCAAAACTGAATCTGGTCCTTGCTGGTTCTGTGTATATACTATCATTCTTAAAGTATATGTGTATATGCATATATATATATAAATATATATATATATATGATGTATATGTATAGGTGGATTTATAAATAGTTATAAAGTCAATAGTCTAATGAGTAAGAGGAACTCCTGTGACTCTTCAGAAACATTCGACATTTGATAAATTGATGAAATGGCTCAGCGGATAAGTGGTTTGCTGCCAAGCCTGATGACCCAAGTTCAATCCCGGTGACAAACTCCTGGAAGTTGTCCTCTGACATCCACATGTGCACTATGATAGACATGTGAACACACATCCAAATAAACAAATTAATAATATTAATAAAAAGAACCTTTCAGTGTTTCAGAAATCTTAATACCTTTCCATTCAGCAGAAGACTAAGCATGTTTTTTTTTTTTGTTTCCGCCTTGAATTTTATTGAGTCCTCATTCTCTCATCTAATTATGATTTCTGATTGACATTTAAGTGTTTAGTTAAACATAAAAAGTATTCTGTAGATGCAGTTGCAAATCTGTCAAAATTTGTGCATATGGGGCTGGGGAGACAGCTTTGTGAATAAGATGCTTTTTCTCAAGCACCAAGACCTGAGTTCATATCCTCAGCATTCATGTAGAGACCTTATCTCTCTCACACACACACACACACACACACACACATTTATGTGTGTAACACCTAAGATTTGCTAAGCAAATTTTAACATGTTGTTATTAACTATAGCTGCCATACTTTACAATTAGATATTTAGAACTAATCTAGCTGTATACTCATAGGCTTCAAACAATATCTATTTCCTTCTCCCTGCTCTGTAGACCAGGCTGGCCTTGAACTCACAGAGATCTGTCTGCCTCTGCATCCCAAGTACTGGGATTAAAAGCATGCACCAACTCTGCCTGGTTCCCCATACAGTTAGATCTACTCAGTGTCTCGGAGTAGATCTTATCTAATTTGAGAATGTGGATGTACTTTACTAGTGTTTCAATGTATGTAAGAAATCATCTACTCTATATATGAGTGTGAGGCAAGAAGAGATTACAATACTTAAAGTTTTTCTCTTATTTTGTATTGCAGCTGCTTGGAAAGCCTGTGCAGGAGTATAGATAGACAACAGGGGAGATGATGTGAGATCAGTGGGGTATGTTTCAGAGTAATAAGACATGAGGAATGTACTCCTCCCATTTATATTGTGAATAAAGATTGGCAAGCTGATAACCTGACTTCAGGCAAGAAACTTTGTAATTAGAAAGTCTTGTGATTAGTCCATTGATGTAACTTGCCTTGGTAGGAGTTTTTGAAAAAGAGAAACCAGTCACCAAGAGTTTTGAAAGACTGATTTCCAGTACTCTGGGAGGCAGAGGCAGGCAGATTTCTGAGTTTGAGGCCAGCCTGGTCTACAGAGTGAGTTCCAGGACAGCCAGGGCTATACAGAGAAACCCTGTCTCGGGGAAAAAAAAAATAAATCCAAAAACAAAAACAAAAAACAAAACAAACAAACAAAAAAACCCAAACAAAAAACCCCCCAAAAACCCCAGAAAGACTGATTTATTATGATAGGAATAGCGCAGAGTACTGAGTCCCTCTCTCTTGTTTATTTACTACCTTATTATGTCTATAAAGGCTCTTCACATTCAGCAGCTTTAACTATGGGCTCAGGATCATGCCTGTCTTAAAATATTTCATGGTTTAATGATAATAAGTAGAAACAAAACTATATAAAGACATGTACTATTTGTTACGGGAGCATAAGGGAATAGCTATAAAATTGGGGGATTTGGGAAGTATTTGAAGTAATTACATTTATTTATTTAATTTTGAATCAGAGTTCTTTGTGTAGTCCTGGCTGTCCTGGAACTTGCTGTGTAGACTAGGTTGGCTTAGACCTCAGATATCCAATAGCCTCTATTTGCTGAGTACTGGAATTAAAGCTGTGTGCCCTCATTCCCAGCTTGAGGCAGCTATGTTAAAACTATGGAGAAGAGCATTTGTTGTTCTTGCAGAGAGCCTGAGTATGGCTTCCGTATAGCAGCTCACAACTGTCTATAACTTGTAACCTTGATGTTCTCTTCTGACTTCTGTAGGCAGCAGATATACACATGCAGGCAAAACACTCATACACATAAGTAAATCTAAAAAGGAATTTAAATTTTATTTTTTCCCCCTCAGAATAAATACCCCTCACCTCCATAAGTTTGTCTGGGTTTTACTAAAGCTTGACAAAATGTAATGTTAGAGGCCAATAAGTAGCTTAGTGGTGGTGTCCCATGCTTTTAATACTAGGTATTAAAAGGGAGGGAGGTAGAGGCAGGCAGATCTCCGAGTTTGTAGCACTGGCTCACTTGGAACTCATTACATAGACCAGGGTGGCCTTGAATTTACACCCACCTGCCTATTAGGGGATGATTCCATATAGAAAAAATATAATAAAGGTCTAAACTGATAATATTTGGTCATATTCCTAGGGAACATTCTTTTGTCTTTACAGCCACTAAAAAGTCCAAATGTATTGTAAGAACCAGAATGTGGAGCCAGGTATGATGGGAGATGCCTATAATTCTTGCACTTGAAAGGTAGAGACAGGATTAGGAATTGAAGGTCATTCTCAGTTATATAGTGAATTTGAGGCTAGCCTGAGCTACATGAGATCCTTTTGCTGCTTTGTAGGTACTACTTAACAAACTTTGACCAACAGCAACCAAAAACCAACCAACAAACCACCACCAACTCACCTGGGGCCCTAGCATTTGTATACCTCCTGAAAAGTCCCCAGAAATCCAAATGTCACACGAAAGTTTCAAAACCTATCTACCGCTGGCAAAATTATGCCTCTACTAGAGTGTAAAGCGAATCAGAGTCAGTAGCTGCAGATAATCTGAAGGATTACCCACACCTGGGATTAAAACAAAAACATATTTTTGCAATATTCTGTTTTTCAAAGAAACCAAAACTCCCAAATTGCATTATAAACAGATGTATGTGTGTGTCTGTGATATGTGCATGTATGCACATTCATGCATATATACAAGTGTGTAAGGATGGATGTGTACATGTGAGGGCCAGAGATTGATGTCATGTGCTTTTTTGTTCTCTAGTTTTTTTTAAAACTTTTAGGTTGCATTCATTCATTCATTCATTTATTTATTTATTTATTTATTTATTTATTTATTTATTTATTTATTTATTCATTTATTTATTTAGTGTGTGTTTTTATATGGGTGTGTACATGCCACATGTAGATGGATATTAGAGAAGCACTTTCAGGAGTGCTTTACCATGTCCTAGGGATTGAACTTAGATTGTGAGCCTTGGCAGTAGACACTTTTACCCACTGAACCATCTTGTTGGCTCCTTTTATTTAAAAGCAAATATTGTGTGTGTGTGTGTGTGTGTGTGTGTGTGTTACATGCATGCTACAGTTTATTCTTTCCTATGTAGGTTCCAGGGATGGACTTAAGTTGTCAGGCTTGGTAGCAGGAGCCCTTGCTAGCTGAGCCACATCACCATATTTTTTTATGGTATTTCTCACTAAACCTGGAATTTACTGACTTGGTGAGATTAGCTGGCTAGCGAGATCCAGGAATCTTGTCTCCAGTGCTATGATAACAGGTGTATGCAACTATGCCTGGCTTTTTATGTGGGTGATGGTGATGTGAACTCAGATCTTTATAATATGTGGAAAGCACTTTACCAACTAAACAATATGCCAGTCTCCATCCAGACCCTGTCTTAAAAAACCCAAAACTACAGCACATTGAAATGTGTAATGCCTTAGTTAGGAAATGAAAGCAAACTGAGTTGTCTTAGTCAGGGTTTCTATTCCTGCACAAACACCAGGCCCAAGAAACAAGTTGGGGAGGAAAGGGTTTATTCAGCTTACACTTCCACACTGCTGTTCATCACCAAAGGAAGTCAGGACTGGAACTCAAGCAGGTCAGGAAGCAAGAACTGATGCAGAGGCCACGGAGGGATGTTTCTTACTGGCTTGCTTTCCCTGGCTTGCTCAGCCTGCTCTCTTATAGAACCCAAGAGCACCAGCCCAGGGATGGCACCACCCACAAGGGGCCCTCCCCACTTGATCACTAATTGAGAAAATGCCCCACAGCTGGATCTAATGGAGGCACTTTCCCAACTGAAGCTCCTTTCTCTGTGATAACTCCAACCTGTGTCAAGTTGACACACAAAACCAGCCAGTACATGAGTACAACTGGGAATGTCTGTAGTTCCAAGTCCTCACTTCAGTTCAGGAGTTCAAGATAAGCTTGGGTAACAAAACAAAACAAAGTGGTAAACACTTGTAACTCTAGTACTTAGGAAACTAAGGAAGGAGAATTTTGAGTTTGAGGCCAGCTTGGACTATATATTGAGAAACTCTCAAAAATAAAAATGCTTGTATTATATGAATTTAAGTGAGAATATCAGTAGGTCTCCTCTGTGTGATGTACATTGTAGAAACAAAATTGTTTCCTTTTGTTTCTGCCATAATTAGAGATAAAAAAGATTATTTGAAAAGACTAGTAAATTTGTGTAGGGATGAACCTTAAAAAGGCAGTAAATGTTGACTATGATATATATTTATAACTAAATCTAACTGTAACAAGCTATAACTCAACTAGAAAAACAAAACAAAACAAAAATCCCACTTCTTAGTGCCATTATTTTAAAAGGTAAATTCAATAAAGAGATACAGCTTAAAGGAAGTTCATGTTATATGCCAACCTGGATTATGGTGGGATCCTGTCTCACTAGAAAGGGTACAGCATTTGATGTATTTTCTACATACAGTGCTAGGTTGGTTATGTGGGAAACACAAAGTAACACACAATTCTGACTTCTCTTCAGATTGGTAGCATGGTAGAAGAGAGAAAATTGTCTATATTTAACTGTCATGACTGTCATGTTTGAAATCACTAGAAGAGACAGGAAAGGTTTTAGTGTGGCAAAAGAGATGAACTTAAAAAAACTAGAATGGGTATATGAATGGCTGAAGGGTGGCATTTAAAAAGGATCAGAGTGAAAAGTAAGGTGTAATCCTATGGGAGCAAATTGAGCTGACAGAGTTAGGAAAGTAGATCTAGAGTTATGTTCCAAACTCAGCTTGTCATAAAAACTATATCATTTAAAAGCTGGGAAGATTTGCATAGCAGATTAAAGAAGAGTGATTGGAGAGTCACTCAATAGGTGATAGTGAGTGAGGAAAAACTTGGGGAATAATCTATGGAATAATTTCACAGCTCACAGAATGATAGTAATTCCCTTTCTAATAATAGAAATAGGCAAATAAGCTCCATAGTCTTCAGGTGACACACAAGGATGTGAAATCAAGTAGCCAGGCAGTGGTGGCGCACGCCTGTAATCCCAGCACTTGGGAGGCAGAGACAGGTGGATTTCTGAGTTTGAGGCCAGTCTGGTCTACAGAGTGAATTCCAGGACAGCTAGAGCTATACAAAGAAACCCTGTCTTGAAACAACAACAACAACAACAACAACAAAACAAGGAAAGAAGGAAAGAAATCAATTAATCCTGTCAAAGGAAAATATTCTTTATTTAAATAAAAATATGTTAAGATGACAATCACAAATTTATTAAAAGTTGAGATTTTCCTAAGGTTTAAAAATGACTTCTATTTTTCTGTGGGCATTTTAATTGGCAATGTCTCCATCAGTTTTTCTGACCTGCGGGGAGAAAGAAAAAGATTGTAGTGTCATTTTCACAGCTTGAGATGTGCCAGTAGTATTTAAAAACAGCCTTTTTTCCTCAGTCTGATCAGAAGTCCCCAGAACTTTCCTTATGTCCTACTGTGTGTCAAGGAGGAGCAGAATAATTTTTTTCCCCTCTGGGCACTGAGCCAGGATCATATGAGGCAAGGGTGCTATCCCCAGACCAATGTTTTAATGTTTTAATTAATTATTCTTATTTTTTAGTTGGGAATATTATTATGTAGCCCTGACTGTACTGGAACTCACTATGTAGACCGGGCTGGACTTGAACTCACAGAGATCTGCTTGCCTCTGCCTTCTGAGTTTGGGGATTAAAGGTGTATACCACCACAATCCATAGCATGCACACATATATATATTATATATATAACATATAACATACAATATAATATATAATATATAACATATAATATGCAATATTATATATAATATGTTATATATTAATGAAAGGTTTGTCTAAGGATCTTTTCTTGTTTAGATCACAATGTTAAAAGTTTGATGTTAACCCAACAAAGGTTACTTTACCTCTTCCCCAAGACTTGGAGCTGTTAGGATGCTTATCAGCCATAGCCTCTTGCAAGTCTCTTGAGTCACTATAGAGAGAACCACAAGAAAGTTAATAGGGAAGCAGAAATGGGGAACCAGTTGATATATCCAGTTCTAGGCAGTCAGAATTACATTATCCAACATAATTTATATTAATTAGTAAGGGTTATAGTAGGAATCATTTGATTTCTTTTGTTTCATATGGTTCCTCTACACCTTCCATTCTCATGTGGTAGGTGACTCCATCAGTGGTTCCTTATTATAACCCTTGTGTGTGCTCTCCCAGCCTGTTTGGCTAGGGATCCTGAGCTATTTGTATAAAGATTGTCTCCTTAAGTCTGAGAAGTTGGTCTTTTGTTCTTTACAAAATTATGACTGTTGTATATACAAGGCCTTGATAGAATACAGTCCCAAGTGTAGTGTTGAGAAGGAAATTACCCAGAGCCACACACATTGCATATGTGCATGTGTATGTGACCATGTACTAGAGGTCAGTGATGAAAGTTTCAATTACTTTCCACTTTATCTTAAAAAATGTAAAATTTTATTATATTGGTATTTTGTCTGCATATATGTCTGTGCACTTCATGTGTGTCTCATGCCCATGGAGGCAGGAAGATGATGTTGGAATGCTGGAAATGGAGTTACAGGTGGCTGTGATCTGTTGTGGGGGAAGGCAATCAAACCTGGGTCCTCTGGAAGAGCAGTAAGTGATCTTAACTCCCAAGCCATTCTCTAGCCTCCTATTTTAAAGTGTGTGTGTGTGTGTGTGTGTGTGTGTGTGTGTGTGTTTAGGTCAGTGGACAATTTATGGGAGTAGTTCAATCAGCATCTGGGTCTTGGGGATCGAACTCAGGGTGCCAGCCTTGGCAACAAACACCTTTTAACCCTCTGGAACACCTCACCAGACTTCTACATTATGATGATGGTGGTGGTGGTGGTGGTGATACGCAGTCTCCTACTGAACCTGGAGCTTGTTGATTTGGTTAGACTACTTGGCCACGTTCTAGGGAACCTCCCTTCTCAGTTCCTGCTTTCTCAGTGCTGTGATTATAGGCACACACCACCATACCTTACTGTTTTTTGTTGGGCTGAGATCTGAATTCAGGTTCTCTTGTTTGTGCAGCAAGCATTTACCAGCTGAACTACACCACCTGATCATAAATCTTTTAGTGACCGAAGCTCATGTATTTTGAGCCTACGGCTTAATGGCCATCTTCCCTTTAAAAGTCTAACTTTAGGATTGGTGAGGTGGCCAAATGAGCAAAATTACATCCTGCCAAGCCTTACAACCTGTGTTTGAAGACCCAGAATCCATGGAGTGGAAGGAGAAACTGATGACAGCAGATCGTCCTCTGACTTGCCCACATATGCCCTGACCACACTAAATAAATAAGCAAGCAAGTGAACAAACAAACAAGCACACATTAAAAAAAAAGTTAAACTTATTAACTTGAATGATGGTGATGAGCATATAGTTTATCTTACCTCTCACAAACCAACATCTTTGGAGCAAAAGTCTCAAGAACAAATGAAGGAAAATGATGCATATGATCTAGAAAGTAAAGAACGAGAAATAAGAAACACAATTCCTGAGCATTTTCAGATTGTTGCAGAGATGGCTAGCTTGTAGCAGAGCCTTTCTTTAGTCTTCCTGTATAGCTGTTGCTAGGAAGCAGCTGCTCTGCCAGGGACCACATGTTTACATTATCCCTTACATTTAGGTATGAGTATACAACTGGGGAAATATGAATGCAAGTGTGTTTTCAAATCAGGTACCGTTCCAGTCTCCTTTTGTGTCATCTTTGGAAGCTAAATGTGGAAGGTTGACAGCCATAAGCTGAAACAAGCTTGTATCTTTATGTCGTTATTAGTGACTGAATCTGTCTTAGGGTCTTTATAACTGTGACAATGAACAAAAGCAACTTGGGGAGGGAAGGGTTTATTTCACTTACACTTCGAGGTAACAGTTGATCAGTGGGGAATAAGGACAAGATCCTGAAGACAGGAACTAAGGAGGTGGCTTGCTGGCTTGCTCAGCCTGGTTTCTTAGGACACAGAACCACTAGCCCAGGGGTGGAACCACCCACAATGGGCTAGAACCTCTGACATCAATCACTAATCAAGAAAATGACTTACAGGCTTACCTACACCTTGATCTTATGGAGGCATTATCTCAATTGAGGTTCTCTCTTCTTATATTACTCTAGCTTGTATCAAGTTGACATAAAATTAGTTAGTACAATACTTGTACTGACATTTTAAATTATAACATTAACATAACTTAGAGCTTATATTATGGGAAGAAGTATTGTTCTAATGTGTATAATTATTTATTTATTTATTTTTGCAGTGCTGGAGTTAAAACCTAGGACCTTGTGTATGCTAGGCAAGTGCTGTGTCCATGGGTCACAGCCCTTTCCTATATTCAATATTAAGTTTGATTATGAGGCAGACTTTTATAGATGAGCATCTTGAAAATGTGATTAAGAAATAACTTCAGTCAGACTGAAAGCTGGTGATGTCTTTTATTTATTTTGTTTTTTAAATTAATTAACTTATTTATTTTTGAGACAGGGTTTCCTCTATGTGGTCCTGGTTGTTCTGTTGTGTAGATCAGGCTGGCCTTGAACTCACAGAGATCCTCCTGCCTCTGCCTCTTGAGTGCTCAGATTACAGGTAAGTTACAATGCCTGACAAGATGGGAAACCCCTCATTTTTATATGTGAGTTTAGATTTTAACTAGTTGGTTTTTTTTTGTTTTTGTTTTTGTTTTTGTTTTTTTTTTTGTGAATAAGGCAGTCCAGATCTGCCAGTGTACTGGAACTTAGTGTGAGCTATTGAGTCTGAATTTTCAGTTTCTCAATCTTTACCATGTAAATCAGGATTTGGCCACTTTGGCTGATCAAAGTTCAGTCTTGGTCAAAGGCAGTACAATGGCATGCTGGCTTATATTTCAGTTAGAATGTTGTTTTTAACTGGACCATCCCTCTAGAGAGAGGTGACATTCTTAGACTTCATGATTTGTAGTGAATGGTTTTTGTGAGAAGAGCATAAGTATTTATTACTCAGGCTGTGTTTGCTATCTGCTAGTTCTAAAGCACACTTCTGCTCACAGTTCTGTTTCACCCTTACTCACCCACATTCCAGACATCAGGGTCAGGAAACTGACTCCCAGCCCTGGAGAGGTTTTCATTTTCTTCAAAAATTGGGTGAGTAATCTTTTGAAGATTAAGTGGCTCTGAAACAAAGTAGAAAAGAAGTTCTTGAAGTAGAATATAAAATCAAATTTTTATCTGCTCTGTTTGACTAAGGCTTCAAAATCACCCTGAGATATGGGGATGTTGGAAGCCATAGAGTTTGGTCTTATATACCTGTTCTCAAGTGAAAAGCTTACCATCATCAACTGCAGTCCTGTTGATACAGTTGGCCTCATGTTCCTTGAGCCTTTTGATTGGGACCACATGACAAGCATTGTATTTGCAGTTAGCCATCTTTTTAGCTATCTTTGGATTTTTCTAGAAGGAATAATTCTCGTTAGGGTTTTTTTTTTTCTTGTGCTCCATCCTCCATTCGTTTCTGAAAATTTCTGAAGAGATATTATATCTCAATTTTAAGAACAATTAGTTTCTAGCTGTGATTAGAAGTAAAATGCAAAATCAAAGAACTATCTTTTTATATTCTAAAAAAATTTCCCTCTCTTGTAATTTACAGTTATTACTGGGGAAACTTACCTTTTTGCATGATGCCAGATGGTACTGTAACCTGCTGGCAGGTATCCTGTGGTTTGGATCATAAGGACAGAGCTCTATGGATTCCAACTCCATTAGTCCTAAAAGGCAGGAATTATAGGTTAGAAAAAGAAAGATTACTACTTAAGATAAGTCTTGCATAAGCCTATTTTCTGTTCTTAAAGGCAATGTGGTATTAGGGCTGGAGAGAGATGGGTCAGCAATTAAGATTGGTTTCCGCTCAATCTTGAAGTCAGGAGTTCAGATCTCAGCACCCACATTGGATGATTGACAAATACTGGTAACACCCACTCCCAGGGATCCCACACCTTCTTCTTAACATTAGGGATACCCTCCCTCAAGTGTGTGAGCGTGCACAAGCACACACATATCACCCACACAGACATATTTGAATAACAAAAACAATAGGGGAAAAATCTCTGTTCTTTATTTTGGGAAGCCAAAATTTAACATTATATATACTTGTAGGTTGAAATAGAGTGCTTACTTCTCAAATAGAATATTAAACAGGCAAAAATCCCTGGAAAAATCACAGACCTGGATATGATTAAATTCTACACTTGTGCACTAGAGAAAGCAAGACTTGGGAAGCTGCTTCCTTTAGGGTCCATCACTCTCCTTCATCTCCAATTTTTCTAAAACTGAGCTACTAATTGTCAGATAAGTCAGCATAACCACTGAGAAGGACCACAATATAATATTTGAGTCTAGGTTACTTACATTATTATCTAAGAAAACTAGCCTGAAGTCTCTAAACTTGTGGATATAAACATATGAACACTCCTAAAAGAGAGCTAAAAATAAACCATCTCAAAGTTGCTGCATTTTACTGCCAATAGGAAGCACACTCTCCCGCATGGCTAGCTGTCTTTAGCTATCCAAGCAGACATTCATTTCAAGGACTGCCAAGTTTCCAAGCAACAGCTATAGCTGAGATTTCTGCAAAGCAGTGATGTATAGTTTGGTGGTGGTGGTAGTGTGTGTCAGAAAAGATCAAGTACAAGTGGTAAAAGCAATAGGGTTAGAAAAGTGCCCTAGAAGAGCCCATTTCAATTTGACTGTGCACCATGCTTAAGGCATAGACAAAGAACAAAGTTAGATTGCTAAATATCAGTTTTTTTTACAGGGCATTTTGGTGATCAAATCTAGGGATTTAGACTGAGGTAGCTTTTGGGAACATAAGCCAGGGTGATTTTTTATGCTTTCACTGCATATTAATGAATATATTAGAACCATGGATACTTATAATGAAGTGAGCTGATTTTCTGGAAAATTAAAGCTTGTAAAACTTGTTATTATAAATGATTATCTTTAGATTAAAAAACAATAATGGAAAGGGTGTTTTTAATATCTGTATGTAGTCTTTAGAAAACCTGTTATTTCAGCCAGTGGCCAAGGAAAGCATAAACTTTGGCCACACTTATAAGCCTGGTCTTAATAAGTCAAGTAAAAAAATATTGTTGGAGGATACACAGTGACAACAGGTAATATTGGTTTGTTCATTAATCAAAAATTACTTTTCCCATGGAGGGAAGCTATGGCTTGATAGAGGCCATTATATTTACTATGTTAGATTCCTTGAAGCCACCATCATACTTAAGCCTAGCATAAGGATCAGGAGATTTACCTTATTCTCGAAGTACTGTGTCAATGCAAGAAGTTTAAGAAGAGAGAGAGCACAGCACCCTCCAGTTAACAAAGGGAATCAGCTTGCTGTCCAAGCTTTCTGTTCAGTCTCTCTCCTCTCACCATGGGTTCTACGTTTCTCAGAAGTTTGGAAACTTTTGATGTCATAGTAAAGTTGTAGGGAAGTGATTCTCTGTCTGGTTGCATGTGGGAGCCACCAGGAAGTCTTAAAGTGACAGATCCTTTAGTTCTACTTCAGAACTATTGGGTCAGAATCTTAAGAATGCAGGCTGGCTGAGTATGCCTTTAAGAGTTTCTCAGGAGATTCTGGTTGATAGTTACTAGGTTACTAGGTTACTACCATCATTACTAGGTTTTGCTCTTGGATAATTAAATGTTTTTAGAATGGTTCTTCAAGTTCACAGAAGGAGCTACCACATAATCTCAGTAAATCCCTAAAGACTACCCATTGCCATAAAAAGCCCCTTCTTTCAGTCTTCTTTATGGGGAGCCAAATACAGATGTCCACAGAAAGTGATAGGCCATGTTCACTATACTTTCAAAACTCAAAATTTTATTTTATTTTTGGTATACCATATCCAATGTACCAGGCCCTGAGCTAAATAATAATAAATAATTTAATCACTTCCATAGTTGTATAAGGAATTATCATTTAACAGATGAGAAAAACCAGCTCATTGAGGATAGCCTAAAGGCTTGCACATATTTCAGTAGCCTTATTAATATTGTTTGAGATAGCACATGTAGAAACAGAAAGACCTGATATGTAGCAAACAGCTAGGTTATCATGTTACATTAACTAATCAGTGTAATGCAATAGTCCTGTGAGATACAAATTACCATCAATGTAGTCTCATTTAAAGGTACGTAAACTGGACCAGCTGGTAATTGATAAGAGTTGAGATGCAAATTTAAGCTACCTGAGTCCAGAACCTGGGCTCTTAGATAATAAGTCATAAGGCTTAGCTGATTGTACTGAGCTACATTAAGAGTTTGATTCTGATTGGTATCAAAGTGTAGGTTTTCCCCCATACTAGCTGTAGCAGGTGTTGCCAGGCTCCAGCAATATTTCACTGAAGGTGGGGAGAGAGTATAATATGAAATGGGACTCCTTTCTTCCATCTCCACCCAGGATTTTGGGTTCATGTGAAAACTCCTGATATGGAAAAATGGGATTATTAAACATTATAGAAAAGGCAGTGGGAAGGAAGTAGATGCAAAGACATCTCCGACTTACCGCTTCCCTGGGATCTTTTGCTTTCTGCATTGGAAGAAACTAGAAGTAAGTTGAAAGTTTTAGGTTGAGGGCTCAGGCTTAGATGTAATATAAGATTTATCTCAGTGTTAAAATTTATCCAAACCTCTAAGATTCAAAAATCATTATTAATTTTCTCTTGAGGAAGTTATATCTGGTTCTTCCTACCAACCCCATGCTCCCAAAAATAAGATTCAGACTCAAAATATATTTACAAATACCTTGGCCATATAGCTAGACTCTTTTCTAATTAGATCATAACTAAAATAACCCACTTATTTTAACCTATATTCTGCCACATAGCTGGTTACCTGTTCTCAAGTACCATGCCTACATCTTCTCATGTCTTCTAGGTTGGATCTTCCCGCACCTGGCTCTATCCTAGAATTCTTTATCCTCTCAGATGTCCCACCTTCTATTTCCTGCGTAAGCCAGGGGTCATTGCCTTTTTGATTGACAGGTGATGCATCCATATAATACACAAGACAGTTTGTACATTTTCTTGCTAATTAATCTGGCTTTTCATCATGGGGCTTATTTTTTTTTAATCAATTTACTCTAAATAATTCAATAAGCTATTAGTATTATATCTTTGGGTCTTCAAAAACAGGTTCTCATGAACTGATTCTTCTGCTTTTATCTCCTGAATGCTGGTATTGCAAGGACAACATAAACCCATTTGTCTCCATTTATGGACTAGGCCTGATTTAGAAAAAAGACTGTAAAGCACCAGCTCCAGCAACAGACCATAAATTCTAGAAACTAGGCCATAAAACATTAGCTCTAGGAACAGACCAGAAAATTCAGAATAAGATCATCAAAGTCCCTCCCAAAGAACAGTCTGGGGATAAAGTAAAAAATGGGGAACTATCTTATCTCAGAGTGGGCCATCTGTTCTGGGCAGCCCTATTTCATCCTATGGTTAATCATTCATGACATAAGAATGCAGACTACTGACCACCTGTGACTCCCTAGCACCCATCAATGAAAATTTAGATTACCTAATCCTTCTAGGGAGTTCTCCCTGGTTCTCTATAAGATGACCTGTGTACCTTTGTCTGGAGTTGCCATTTTGGAGAATGGTTGACCCCACATTACTGGATGCTTCTGCGAATAAACACTCTTTGCCTTTTGAAGTGGAAACTTCTTGTTTCTTTGGAAAGTTAGTTATGCCAAATGATGCTTTGCTGGGGCACACAGGTGAAAGGATGTCTTGCGGAAGCAGACACACAAAAGAGTGTTTTCCTGAAGCAGACACAGGCGAAAGGATGTTTGTATATAGCAAACACATGAAAGAATGCAGGATGAAGGATTATAAATATGACCCCACAGACAGTAGGAGACGAGCATTGAACATTGGTTTGTTTTGCTCTGCCTCCCTATTCTTTGATAACAACCTGTATTGGTTCACCTTACATAGCATTGTTGAGCTCAGCTTGTGATAAGGATGCTATTGAGAGAAATTTGCCCAGAACTGCTCCTGAAGTACCTGCAGCAGCTTATCAGTTCTGTGGCCTCACCTCAGGTTGGTTGGTGACACTGGCTGCTTCTTCAGGATTGAACTACAGCTGCTGGCTCATGCCTGGCATCTGCCTGCCTAGAGGACTGGTCTGCAGCTGCAGTATTTGGTATCTGATATGGAACTGAACTGCTGCCAAAGAAGATTGAGCTACCACCAAAGAACTATTGCTGAACAAGTCCACTTCCCTCATATCCTAATAACTTTTCTCTTCCCCTACCTCTGCTGGGTTATGGGATAAAGGAAAAGTTGAGTCTTATTAAAAGTAGGCTGCAAAAATTTATGCTTACAGTCTTTGCATACTATCTGAGTTTGGTGGTCTTCCTTCAGTGATTTTTGGACCTTTACAGTATTACAGTGTGTACCACCATGCTTGGTTTTATGAGGTGCTGGGGATCAGGCCTAGGACTTCATATATGTTGGGCTAGCATTCTGTCAACTGAGCTATAACCTTATCGCTCAATAAGTTATTATAACCAGTATATTTGCTGAGTGGTTGCTGTATCTAAGAGGGGTTGTTGAAGATGGGTATTTCTCACATATGTTCCCTGGGACATTTGTACCAAGACCTTATTGGGTACCTGGAAATTCAGGTCACACTATAGGTTATCAGTCCAAATCTCTGAGAGCAGGAACTGATTTCAATTTGTTGTGTAATAGCTTCCTTTGAGTTTTTTTTTTTTAAATTTTTTTATTTACATTTCACCCTGTAGAGAAGCTCTTTAACCAGGAAGGCAAACAACTCAAAAGAGCTTAGGGAAGCCCCCAAAACTGACTAGATTCACTAGGCCCCTCTCTTCTAGAATAAGCAATAAAAACTGAGAGTGCTTCTCAGAAGAGAGTGCCTAGCTGCAAAGACTTTGACACTAGACCAGTTGTCTGGTAAAAGCAGAAACTAGCTGAATTGTCTGGAAGATGTTTAGACCAACTGAGGCACCTGGAAAGAACACTCTCCAACCAGTTGAGCTGCCTACAAGCTGTGCGGTGTTCTCCAGGTTCCCAATTTTGTGAGCTGTCATCCATGCTTTGATGGACTTTGGTGAAGCAGCTGTTCTTGAGTCATTTCTTGTATTTCTATAAGTAACCCCTCTCCCATAATTTCCTGTAAGTAGCCCTAATAAAGCTCTTGGATTCTGGTGCTATCTGTACTTTGGTATGTTGTGGGTTCCCTACATTGGAGAAGAGTAGACAGGTGTGTTGTATCTCCCCAGGAAAAGTTTTGTTACACAACATTTTTTTAAACACCTTTGTTACCCTTGTTAAATATGATTGTTCTCAGACTTGAGGGTACATTGGAGTTACCCAGAGAACTTGTAGGATAGCGTGTGTTAGGGGCTGGAGAGATGGCCCAGGGATTGAGTACTTGATGCTCTTCCAGAGAACCTGAGTTAGGGTCCAGTACCACCCATCTGTAACTTTAGTTCCAGGGTTTCTGATGCTCTTGTTTGGCCTCCTTTGTCGTGTGTTTGAGTACACACACACACACACACACACACACACACACACCCTGAAAACAAACAAAACCAAAGCATGCCTGCTCTACCTTAAGATTTTGTTTGGAAAGATGGCTCAGTGGTTAAGAGCTCTGGCCATTCTTCTAGAAGTCCTGAGTTCAATTCCCAGCAACCACATGGTGGCTCATAACCATCTATAATTCGATCTGGTGACCTTTTCTGGCATGCAGGTATACATGCAGATAGAGCACTCAGACATTAAATAAATAAATAAATCTTAAAAAAAATTTTGTGTTCAGTAGGTCTTGAGTGAAGTCAAAGAATTTGTATGTCTAGTAAGTTTCTTTTGAAAACATTTTTGTTTTATTGTTTGTAGTATCTAACAAGTTCCAAGTACTTCTGCTACTGCTGGATCATGCTTACAGAATCACTGTACTCGATACTAAAAAGGATATAAATATTAGATATCATACCTGTCATTAGGAAGGAGCATATGATGTGGGTGGGAGAGAGAGAAAATATAACAAGGAATATAACAAGGAAGCTAATCCCAGCACTCTGGAGGTGGAAATAGGAGTTCAAGAAGTTCAAGCTTATCCTCAACTATGTAAGGAGATAGATTGAGTATAGCCTGGATTTTACAAGCCTCTTTCGCAACCCTTGCAATCATGTGTGTGTGTTTGTTATATGTATATGTTTATAAATACATTTGTTTATGTTTTATGTTTATACATAAAATAAAGTGAACATGTCATTGAATGGAATAGTTAGAAAGAGACCGGGGTCCAAAAGGACGCTGGGGCCTAAGGATCAGTAGAAAATAACAGGTATTCTTGATTGGGATATAAAAGGGTAAGTATATAGGGTATAAGGTATAAGGTATGTAGAGGTATATAGGGCTGGTAGTAGATATTTGTTTGATGTATGCTTTGTCTGGGACATTTGAGGAGGGGGAAGGCCAGAACAGTTGGTGCTGCATTGTGAGGAGCCTTGAGAGCTCGTTTCTTTTTCTTCATTTTCTGCCCACTTCTTACCAAAGTACTGCACAAACAGAAAGAGGAAGTCTCCTCTGCCGAGGGTGCAAGAGGAAGCACAAGAGGGCTCTGAAGGCCTGTGAGCAGTCGTGACTGCTATCCTCCATGAGCCAATTACAGAAGCAACCGGAAGCCTGGTGCACCAACCAGGCAGGGTCCTTCTACACAGAGGGTGTTGCCAGCTAGGCCGAGAATATTTGGGGCAATTGGGTCTTGCTACCCGGATGGTGCTCTCTCTTCGTGGTCATCATGTCTTTGACCTCTGCTTACCAGCATAAATTAGCAGAGAAGCTCACGATCCTGAATGACCGAGGCCAAGGAGTTCTCATCCGCATGTACAACATTAAGAAGGTA